>NW_027213092.1:0-2500 GCF_042767895.1 Penaeus vannamei | reverse complement strand
CTCTCTTTCTCAGTCTCTGTCTCTGTCTCTATCTGTCTGTCTGTCTATCTGTCTCTCTCTCTCAGTCTCTCTCTTTCTCACTCTCTCTCTCTCTCTCACCCTTCTCTCTCTCTCTCTCTCTCTCTCTCTCTCTCTCTCTCTCTCTCTCTCTCTCTCTCTCTCTCTCTCTCACTCTCTCTCTCTCTCTCTCTCCCTCTCTCTCTTCTTTCTCTCTATTCTCTTTCTTTTTGTCTGGCTTTTTTTTTTTCTTTCTTTCTCTGAGGTAATAAGTGAATAGGAAAAAGAAAGAAGGAAATGATGAAAAAGGAAATAAAGACAAAGAAAAGAAAGAAGACAAGGAAGGAGATAAGCAAAAAGGAGAAATAAAGAAATAGATAAGAAAGGGAAAAAACAGAAAAGAAAGAAACATACAAACAAATAAACAAACAAGTGAACAGACAAAGAAAGAAAACACCTTTTTTCCTTCTCTCTCTTTTCTCCACAATAAAAATAGTGAAATATATCTAAAAAGAAAACACTTTTTCCCCTTTTTCGACAATAAGAACAGTGAAATATATCTAAAAAGAAAACACCCTTTTTTCCCCTTTTTTCGACAATAAGAATAGTGAAGTATATCTAAAAGGATATAAAGATTTCCCTCACTCACTGCACCACTCAAGAACATTAACATAATGCGATATATTCACCTGAAGTATAGCGAGAAATTCCTCCCTTAAAGAACGGAACGGAACACCAATATGCTCGAGCGTTTTAACAGCTTATGAGTTCCTTGCTGGGAGAAGGTGGGAGAGGGAAGGAGAGGGAAGGAGAAGGTGGGAGGGGGAAGGAGAGGGAAGGAGAAGGTGGGGGAAGGAAGGAGAGGGAAGGAGAAGGTGGGGAAGGGAAGGAGAGGGAAGGGGAAGGTGGGAGAGGGAAGGAGAAGGTGGGAGAGGGAAGGAGAGGGAAGGAGAAGGTGGAGGGGGAAGGAGAGGGAAGGAGAGGGAAGGAGAAGGTGGGGAAGGAAGGAGGGAGGGGGAAGGAGAAGGTGGGGAAGGGAAGGAGAGGGAAGGAGAAGGTGGGGGAAGGAAGGAGAGGGAAGGAGAAGGTGGGGGAAGGGAAGGGAGAGGGAAGGAGAAGGTGGGAGAAGGTGGGATAGGAAAGAGAAGGTGGGAGGGGGAAGGAGAGGGAAGGAGAAGGTGGGAGAAGGTGGGAGGGAGAAGGAGAGGGAAGGAGAAGAAGGTGATAGGGAAAGAGAAGGTGGGAAAGGCAAAGGGGAGAGGGAAGGAGAAGGAGAAGGTGGGATAGGGAAAGAGAAGGTGGGAGGGGGAAGGGAGAGGGGAAGGAGAAGGTGGGATAGGGAAAGAGAAGGTGGGGAGGGGGAAGGAGAGGGAAGGAGAAGGTGGGAGAAGGTGGATAGGGAAAGAGAAGGTGGGAGGGGGAAGGGAGAGAGGGAAGGAGAAGGTGGGAGAAGGTGGGATAGGAAAGAGAAGGTGGATAAAGGAGAAGGTGGGAGAAGGTGGGAGAAGGTGGGAGAGGGAAAGAGAAGGTGGGAGAGGGAAGGAGAGGGAAGGAGAGGGAAGGAGAAGGTGGGGGAAGGAAGGAGAGGGAAGGAGGCGGGGGAAGGGAAGGAGAGGAGGAAGGGAAGGTGGGAGAAGGTGGGGGAGGGAAGGAGAAGGGTGGGGGAGGGAAGGAGAAGGTGGGAGAAAGAAGAAGGTGAGAGTGTGTAGGAAGGGGAAGGTGGGGGAAGGAAGGAGAGGGAAGACAAAGGTGGGAGGGAAGGAGAGGGAAGGAGAAGGTGATAGGGAAAGAGAAGGTGGGAGGGGAAGGAGAGGAAGGAGAAGGTGGGAGAAGGTGGGATAGGAAAGAGAAGGTGGGAGGGGAAGGAGAGGGGAAGGAGGAAGGGAGAAGGTGGGATAGGAAAGAGAAGGTGGGATAGGAAGGAGAAGGTGGGAGAAGGTGGGAGAAGGTGGGAGAGGGAAAGAGAAGGTGGGGAGAGGGAAGGAGAGGGAAGGAGAGGGAAGGGAGAAGGTGGGGGAAGGAAGGAGAGGGAAGGAGAAGGTGGGGAAGGGAAGGAGAGGGAAGGGGAAGGTGGGAGAAGGTGGGGGAGGGAAGGAGAAGGTGGGGGAGGGAAGGAGGAAGGTGGGAGAAAGAAGGAAAGGTGAGAGAGGGTGGGGGAGGGAAGGGGAAGGTGGGGGAAGGAAGGAGAGGGAAGGAGAAGGTGGGAGAGGGAAGGAGAGGGAAGGAGAAGGTGGGATAGGGAAAGAGAAGGTGGGGAAGGGAAGGGGAAGGTGGGAGAAGGTGAGGGAGGGAAGGAGAGGGAAGGAGAAGGAGGGGGAAGGTGGGGAGAGGGAAGGAGAAGGTGGGGGAAGGAAGGAGAAGGAGAGGGATGGAGGAAGGTGGGAGAGGGAAAGAGAAGGTGGGAGAAGGTGGGAGGGAGAAGGAGAGTGAAGGAGAGGGAGGGAGAAGGTGGGAGGGGGAAGGAGGGGGAAAGAGAGAGAAGGAGGAGGTGGGAGAGGGAAGG
>NW_027213091.1:22500-25000 GCF_042767895.1 Penaeus vannamei | reverse complement strand
AGAAGATGGGGGAAGGTGGGAGAGGGGAAGGAGAAGGTGGGATAGGGAAAGAGAAGGTGGGAGAAGGTGGGAGGGGGAAGGGAGAAGGTGGGAGAAGGTGGGGGAGGGAAGGAGAGGGAAGGAGGAAGGTGGGAGAGGGAAGGAGAAGGTGGGAGAGGGAAGGGGAGAGGGAAGGAGAAGGTGGGAGAGTGAAGAAGGTGGGAGAAGGTGGGGGAGGGAAGCAGAGAAGGTGGGAGAAAGAAAAAGGTGGGAGAAGGTGGGGGAGGGAAGGGGAAGGTGGGGAAGGAAGGAGAGGGGAAGGGGAAGGTGGGAGAAGGTGGGGGAGGGAAGGAGAAGGTGGGAGAAAGAAGAAGGTGGGAGAGGGAAGGGGAAGGTGGGGGAGGGAAGGAGAGTGGGAAGGAGAAGGTGGGGGAGGGAAGGAGAGGGAAGGAGGAGATGGGGGAGGGAAGGAGAAGGTGGGGGAGGGAAGGGAGAGGGAAGGAGGAGATGGGGGAGGGAAGGAGAAGGTGGGAGAGAGGAAGGAGAGGGAAGGGAGAAGATGGGGGAAGGAAGGAGAGGGAAGGAGAGGAAAGGAGAAGGTGGGAGAGGGAAGGAGAGGGAAGGAGAAGGTGGGAGAGGGAAGGAGAGGGAAGGAGAAGGTGGGAGAAAGAAGGAGAAGGTGGGAGAAAGAAGGAGAAGGTAAGGGAAAGAAGGACAAGGTGGGAGAAGGGTTTCTTTGCCTCTCCTTCTGTCTTTCCTCTCTCCTTCCGCTTTGCCTCTCATTCTCTTTCTCATCTTCCTCCTCCCTCCAGTCTTTCTTTCGTCTCTCTCCACCGTTTCCTCCTTTTCTCTCTCTCCTCTTCCTATTCCTCCTCCTTCCATCTTTATTGCGTCTTCTTCTCTCTCTCATCCTCCTCCGCCTCCATCCATCCTATTTGCTTCTCCTCTTTCTCCTCTTCCCTTTCTTCTTCTTTCTATTCTCTTTACCTTTCCTTCTTTCTCTCTTCCTCCTTCTCCTCTCTTTCTCTCTCTCCTCCTCTCTTTCTCTCTCTCCTCCTTCCTCTCTTTCTTCTCCCCTTTCCTCTTTGCTTCTCCTTTTCTCCTTCTTCCTCCTCCTTCTTTTCTCTTTTTCTTCTCCTCCTCCAACTCCTCTCTTTCTCCCATTCCTCTCCTCCTGCTTCCTTCCTTTCCCCTCCTTCTCTCTTTCATCTTTGTCTCTCTCTCTTCTCCTCCTCCTCCTCCTTCCTTCCTCTCTTTCCTCTCTCTTCACCCTCTCCTCGTTCATCTTTCCTCTTCTCCTCTCATTACTCATATCCTCCCTCTCCTCCTCCTATCCTCTTTGCCCCTCCTTCTCCCTCTCCTCCTTTCTTCTCTTCCTCCCTTCCCTCTCCTCTCCTTCTCTCTCTCCTCATCCTCCTCTTCCCTCCATCGGATTTGCCCCTCTCTCTCTCTCCTTTCCTTTCCTCTCCTTCTCTCTCTCCTCCCCCCTTTCCTCTCTCTCTCTCCTCCTTTCCTCTCTCTTCTCATCCTCATCTCATCTTTGCCCCTCCTTTCTCTCCCCCTTCCTTTCATCTCATCTCCTCCTCCTCATTTTCCTCTCCTCCTTCCTTTCCTCTCCTTCTCTCTCTCTCTCCTTCTCTTCCTTTTCCTCTCCTTCCTTTCCTCTCGACTCCTTGTCCTCCCTTTCCTCTCCTCTTCTCTCTCTCTCCTCCTCCTCCTTTTCCTCTCCTCCTTCTTCCTTTCCTCTCCCCTTCTCTCTCTCTCCTTCTCCTTCTCTCTCCTCGTCCTCCCTTTCCTTTCCTCCTCCTTTCTTTCCTCTCCTCCTCCTTTTCCTCTCCTCCTCCTTCTCTCTCTCCTCCTTCCTTTCCTCTCCTCCTTCCTTTCCTTCTCCTCCTCCTCCTTTTCCTCTCCCTCTCTCTCTCCTTCTCTCTCCGTCCTCCATCCTTTCCTCTCCTCCTCTCCTTTTCCTCTCCTTCCCTCTCTCCTTTCCTCTCATCCTCCTCCCTTTCCTCTTCTCCTCCTTCCTTTCCTCTCGACCTTCTTCTGCCTTGAGAGCGATCTCCTCCTCCTTCTTCTTCCTGAGTCCAAGGCATGAGCGGACTTCCTTTCTCGAGTGGCCTCTGTTTTTCCTTTTCTCTTTTTTTTCTTTTCTTTTCCTCCCTTTTTCCTTAACCCTTGTCCTTCCTCTTCTCGGACGTCAGCACTCGAGTGGCCCGGTCGTGTGTGCGTTTTTGTTTGTGTGTGTGTGTGTGCGTGTTTGTGTGTGTGCGTTTTGTGTGTGTGTGTGTGAGTGTGTGTGTGTGTGTGTGTGTTTTGTGTGTGTGTGTGTGTGTGTTTGTGTGTGTGTGTGTGTGCGTTTTGTTTATTTGTTTGTGTTTATGTGTGCGTTTTGTTTGTGTGTGTGTATGTGTGTGTTTGTGTGTGAGGGGGAGGGGGAGTGGAGGGATATTTGCTAGTGTTTGATGTTGGCGTCTGTGTGTTTATTTGTTTGTTTGTGTTTTGGTATTTTGTTTGTAAGTGT
>NW_027213091.1:2500-5000 GCF_042767895.1 Penaeus vannamei | reverse complement strand
GTGGAGAGTTAGGGGGGGGGAGGAGAGAGGGGGAAGGAGAGATGGAGAGGAAGGGGTGGGGGAGTTGAAGGAGAAATGGAGAGGGGTTGGAGAGTGTGAGGAGAGAGATGAGGTGGAGAGAGGGGGTAGGGGGAAAGGGAAAGAGAGGAGGGGGAGAATGTGGGAGAAGATTATAGTAAACGGGGGAGGAATGGGGAGAGAAGGAGAGATGGATGAAGTAGGGAGAGGAGAAGAAGGAGGAGAAAGAGAGGAAGTGCGGGAGAAGTGTGAGAGGTGAATGGAAAAGAGAGAGAGAGGATGAAGAAAGAGAAGGGAAGAAAAAATGAAGAAAAAGGAAAGCGAAAGGAGGAAGAAGGGAAGGGGAAAGAAGGAAGACATCAGGTAGAGGAGAAAGAAAGAAGAGAAAGAAAAAAAGAAAAGGGAGGGGAATAGCGCAGAAACAAGAAAGAAATAGGAAAAAGACAATAGCAAGAGAGAACAAAATGAGGGGAGAGGAGAGAGAGAGAAGATAATCACTTCCCTTTCTCATTTTCTTCTCTTTCTCTTTGCTTCCTTCCATTTAGCTTCATATCTCCCTTTCCTTTCTTTCGTTTGTTTACGTTTATTTTTTTCTATCTTCCTTTTTTCAGCAGGAAATTAATGATGCCTTCATAGAAAATGGGAGAATGTGGAAAGCCTTGCGGGTCAGATTAGATGAAAGGAGAAACTGAGAAAGAGAAAGAGATCGAGACAGAGAAAGAGGGAGAGAGGAAGAGAGAGAGAGAGAGACGGAGACAGACAGACCGACAGACAGGCAAAGAGAGAGATGGGGGGTGTAGGGAGGGAAAGAGAAAAAAAGAGGTCGATATGAGAAAGACGACTGAAGGAAGATAGAAAGAGGGATAAAGAGGGTGACAGGAAATAAAGAAACCAGAGGAGACTTAAGACAAGAAGGAAGAATGAAAGAAAGATAACGCAAAAAATAGAAAACATGACTAAAAAACAGATTTGAAAAAATGGAATAAAATGGAAAGGGGAAAAAACACAAAATAGAATAAAACAAAACAAAACAAATATATATCAAACATTGTGACCCCCCCCCCTTCCCCCTTAAAACAGTAAAAAAAGGCAGAAATACTTAATACGTCTCTTAAAGGTGAGGTCACATTCATGGTCTTTCTAGCTACGATGAACGTCTAGCTCATATATTTTCCTTTGGCAAGATTTCATAATTCATCGGTGAGTGTTTTCTTGGGATTTTTGATAGAATCTGAGCAAGATTTATTATGTTATGTAACACACACACACACACACTTACGAACATTAACATGATTTAAATATGATAAAGGTAATCTTACTCAAATGATGTCTCATACACACACACACATACACACTATATATGTATATATATATATATATATATATATATATATATATATATATATATATATATATATATATATATATATATGTGTGTGTGTGTGTGTGTGTGTGTGTGTGTGTGTGTGTGTGTGTGTGTGTGTGTATGTATATAAGTGTGAGTTTGCCTGTGTTTATGCGACGCCTCACTCTACACGAATTAAGGCCGAGTCTAACAGGTCACGGCCACTTCTCTTGTTGTGGCGTCGCTTGGCAGCGGCGCTGGGCGGCCCTCGCCACGCTACTGATGTAATGCAAGGGAAGGACTATTGTCGACGCAGCTCGGCATCTGTGTTTATGATTATATTGATAATGATGATGACGACAATAGTAATGATAATGGTAATAATTATTATAATAATAATGATTCAAATACCAACAATAATGATAATAGCAATATTAGTAGTAGATGATCGCAACGATAATAATGGTAATCATAACAATGATACTGTTATCATGATAACGATATTAATAATTACAATGATGATGATAATGATAACAATGATAATAATAATCACGATATTAATGCTAATCATAATGATAATAATAACAATGAAAACAATAATAATTATGATGATGATACTAACACTAATGATGATAATAATAATAAGAACAATATCTATGATAATAATCACAACAAAACATCATTGTTATCATCGTTATGAAAATTACTAATATCAATAATAATAAAAAGTAAGCAATAGCAACACCAGTAATAAAAAGGAAATTAAATTTTTCATTTACCAATGCTCCTATTTGCTTCATCAATTGCAAATGAGTAATGGTTCTCGCAGTCCATAAAATCTGCATAATTGTGATAGGGATGACGAGTGAACGAGTAAGAGAGTTATAGTGTTATATATCATTCACTGAGACGAGATACGTCTATCTGCAACAGACGAGTGAAAAATGGAAAAAAAATATTTGTTGGAGATTGGGTATATATAAGGTGAGGGTGAGAGAAAAGAGGGAGGGAGGGAATGAGGAAGAAGGGAGGGATGGAGGGAAGAAAGGAAGGTGAGAGAAAAGAGGGAGGGAGGGAAAGAGGAAGAAGGGAGGGGTGGAGGGAAGAAAGGAAGGTGAGAGAAAAGAGGGAGGGAGG
>NW_027213090.1:77500-90000 GCF_042767895.1 Penaeus vannamei | reverse complement strand
GCATATCCCCTCAATCTCCTTCCCCTTCATTTTCTCTTTCGCATTTTCTTATCGCTTTCTTCCCCTCTTCCACGCCTTTACCCTCATATCCCCTTAATTCCTGGCCTTCAAGAGATTGTCATATTCTCATCTCCCCCTCTCTCCCCTCTCATCTCGCCCTTTTTCTTCCCTCATCTTCCTTTATACCACTTCACCTCATCACCCACTCCCCTCTCCCCTCATCTCTCTCTCCGCTCCTTCCTCTCTCTTCTCTTATCCACTCTCCCCTTATCCCACGCTGAATCTCATCTCTGCCTTTCCCCTTATCTCCTCTTCCCATATTCCCTTCCCCTCCCATTTACCTTCATTCCCCTCCCCTTCTCCTCCCATCCCCTCTCTCCCTCTTCCCTTCCCCTCCCCTTCCTCTCTCTTTCCCCTTCCCTTCCACTTCCTCCCCCTCTTCCCTTACCTTCCCTTCTTATCCTCTTCCCCTCCCTTCCCCTCTCTCTTCCTCTCCCTTCCCTTCCCCTCTCTTCCTCTCCCTTCCCTTCCTCTCCCCCATCCCTTCCTTTCCCTCTCCCTTCCTCTCCACCATCCCCTCCCCTCCGCTCCCTTTCCTTCCCCTCCTTTCCCTCCCTTCCCTTTCCCTCCCCTCATCTCCTCATCTCCACTCCCCTCATCTGGCTCTTCCCCCTCACCTCCCCCCCACTGGCCTTCAAGCGCGGTTCCATAGCCGACAGGATTGCACCGCAGTCAGGCATATAATTCATATTTGATGATGACCTTCCTGATTCCGCTTACCCTCCCCCCCCACCTCCCCCTCCTGTGTTCTCTGGTCCCCTCTTCTCCTCTCTGCGCCTTCCTCCCGTCTCTCGTCTTCTCCCGTTTCTCTTCTTTGCTTTTGTCTCTTTCTGTTCTTTTTGATTTTCTTTTTATTTTTTCGCTGTTTATTTCTCTTTTCTATTTTTATCGCGTCTTACATTTTCCCCTTCTTTTCGTCCTTTTTCTTCGTCTCTGCTTTGTTTTTGTTTTCTATTTCCCGTTTTTTTTTTTTCGTTTCTGTGTCTTCTCTCTCACCCTTTCTCTGCCCATTTATATTCATTACAATCCCTTCTTTCTCTCTCTGTCTCCTTTTTTTTTTTTTTTTTCTTTATCTCACTCTATCCCAGTTCTTTCTTTGCATCCCCGAACACCCCCTACTCTACTTCTGTCTCCTTTCATTTCTCTCTTTCTCTCTCTCTCTCTCTCTCTCTCTCTCTCTCTGTCTCTGTCTCTCCAGTCTCTCTCTCTGTCTCTCAGTCTCTCTCTGACTCTCTCTCTCTCTCTCTCTCTCTCTCTCTCTCTCTCTCTCTCTCTCTCTCTCTCTCTCTCTCTCTCTCCTTCCCTGCTCTCTCTCTCTGTCCCTCCCTCCCTCTCTCTCTCTCTTTCTCTCTGTCTCTCTCTCTCTCGCTTTCTCCCTCTCTCTCACTCTCTCTCTCTCTCTCTCTCTCTCTCTCTCTCTCTCTCTATCTATCTATCTATCTATCTATCTATCTGCTCCTCCCTTCCTCAATTACTGGTAAGTATTGAAAACCGTAATTTATCTGTTCATTTTTAGATAGATAGATAGGTAGATAGAAATATAGGTAGATAGATACATAGATGAATAGATAGAATGAGATATGTGGCATAGACATAGCTAGACAGATAAATGTAGATAGATAGATTTAGATAGATGTTTCTCTCTCTCTCTCTCTCTCTCTCTCTCTCTCTCTCTCTCTCTCTCTCTCTCTCTCTCTCTCTCTCTCTCTCTCTCTCTCTCTCTCTCTCTCTCTCTGTCTCTCTTTCTCTTTCTTTATAGATAGATAGAAAGAAAGAAAGAAAGATAGATAGATAGATAGATAGATAGATAGAAAGATAGATAGATACCAAAATATACTACATATACCCACGACGCTTCCAGAAACGGAGCCGACATCCACAATTCATAAATCGAGATAATTATATAATTGGTCTAATGCCTGCTTGAAAGCTCTCCATTAGCTGAAATAAATGCAGCACATTGTGGCCAATTTACAGTTTAATAGAGTGTTGCGAAAAATTGCATACCATACAGTTAGGAGAAGAGCCTAGAGAATTTTGCACGTCGCAGTGTTGAGCTATGTTTTTCGTTTTTGCAACAGCTTGGTGAGTTATTGTTGACGGTGGATGTGGTCTGTTTAGCTCTGTGTGAGTGTGTGTGTGAGTGTGTGTGTGTGAGTGTGAGTTTTTGTCTGTGTGTGCGTGTGTGTGTGTGTTTGTGAGTAAGTGTTAGTGTTTGTGTGTGTGTGTGTGTGTGAGTGTGTGTGAGGTTTTTGTCTGTGTGTGCGTGTGTGTGTGTGTTGTGTGAGTAAGTGTTAGTGTTTGTGTGTGTGTGTGTGTGTGTGTTTATGAGTGTGTGTGTGTGAGTTTCTGTCTGTGTGTGCGTGTATGTGTGTTTGTGAGTAAGTGTTAGTGTTTGTGTGTATGTGTGTGTGTGTGTGTGTGCATATGTGTGTGTGTCTGCGTTTGTGTGTGTGTTAGTGCGGTCTTTATGTGTATACATGGGTGCTTCCACTTTTACACAGACACACACACATCCATACATATACATACATACATGCAGATAGATAGATAGATAGATAGATAGATAGATAGATAGATAGATAGATAGATAGATGAATGTACATATTCATATACAGTATACAGATCGTTGCCAGCTTATTCACCAAGCCATCTCGCACCCACACATCCAGGCCCCTACATTCCTCTCGGCCGGCTGTACCCTTTCCCTCCCCCCCCTCCCCCTCCCCCCACACCATCCACCCCCTCCCCCCAACCCTTTTGCTGGCTCCTTCCCCCATACCATCCACCCCATCCCCCCACACCATCCCCCCTCCCCCAACCCTTTTGCTGGCTCCTTCCCCCCATACCTCCCTCCCCCCTATCCCCATTGACCCTCCGCCCCCCCCTTTCCCTTCCGTGACTCTTTTAATCTCTTGCTTCTCTCAACCTCCTTTATTCTGTGTGTTTCTTCCTTGTCTCTTCTTCTTCTGTTTCTTTCTTCTTGTCTCTTCTTTCTCTTCTTCCCGAGTTCTTTTTATCTCCTCCTTGTTCTTCCTTTTCTAAACAAATCAATTCTTCATTATTGTCTATTTCTTCATCATCCTGTCTTCTGCTTCCTCAATCTCTTCCTTCTTCACTCCTCCTCCCCCCAAGCAACAACATCTCCCTCACCGCCTCATTCTCTTTCCCCTCCCTCCTATTCCTCTTCCTACTCCACCTCTTTTTCCTCCACATCCCTTCTCCTCGTCCTCCCTCCTCCCTTCCTCCTTTCCCTCCCCTCTTCCCTCTTCCTCCTTCCCTTCCTCCTCCTCCTCCTCTCCTTTCTCCTCCCTTCTCCTCCCGCCACCTCTCCTCCCTCCTCCCTCCTCCCTCCCTCCTCTTCCCTCCTCCCTCCTCCTCCCTCCGCCTCTCCTCCTCCTCTCCTCCCCTTTCCTTCCTCTTCCTCTTCCTCCCTCCCTCCTCCTCCCTTCTCCTCCTCCTCCCTCCCTCCTCCCTCCCTCCCTCCCTCCCTCCCTCCTCCTCTCTCCCTCTCCTCCCTCCTCCCTCCTCCTCCCTCCCCTCCTCCCTCCTCCCCTCCCTCCACCTCTCCTCCTCCTCCTTCTCCCTCACTCCCTCTCCCTCCTCCTTCTCTCCTCCTCCTCCTCCCTCCTCTCCTCCTCCCTCCTCCCCCTCCACCTCTCCCCTCTTCCCTCACTCCTCCTCCCTTCCTCCTCCCTCCTTTCCTCCATCCTCCCTCCTCCTCCTCCCTCCTCCTCTTCCCTCTCCCTCCCGCCTCTCCTCCCCTCCCTCTCTCCTCCTCCCTCCTCCTTTCCTTCCTCCTCCTCCTCCCTCCCCTCCCTCTCCTCCTCCCTCCTCCTCCTTCTCCCTCCTCCTCACTCCCTCCACCTCTCCTCCTCCTCCTTCTCCCTCCCTCCTCCTCCCTCCACCTCTCCTCCTCCTCCTCCCCTCCTCCTCTCCTCCTCACCCTCCACCTTCTCTTCCTCCCTCCCCCTCTCCTCCTCCCTTCCTCCTCCCTCCTCCCCTCCCTCCTCCCTCCCTGCTCCTCCCTCCTCCTCTCTCCCTCCCTCCTCTCTCCCTCCTCCTCCTCCCTTTCCTTCCCTCTTCCTCCTCCTCCTCCTCCCTCCTCCCTTTCCCTTCCTCTTCCCTCCTCCCTCCCTCCACCCTACTCCTCCTCCTCCCTCCTCCCGCCACCTCTCCTCCTCCCTCCCTCCTCCCTCCTCCCTCCACCTCTCCCCTCCTCCTCCCTACTCCCTCCCTCCTCCTCCTCCCTTCTCCTCCTCCTCCTCCTCGTTGACCACATCCGAGAGACCCTTAATTCTGGGTAATCAAGACTCGACCATTTTCTCCAGTCTGCCCCCTCTCTCTGCCTCTCTCTCTCTCCTTCTTTCTCATTCTTTCGTTCTCTCTCTCTCTCTCTCTTTCTCCGTGTTTCTTTTTGTATGTATATATATTTGTAGCTGTCTGTCTGTCTGTTTGTCTGTCTCTCTCTCTCTCTCTCTCTCTCCTCTCTCTCTCTCTCTCTCTCTCTCTCTCTCTCTCTCTCTCTCTCTCTCTCTCTCTCTCTCTCTCTCTCTCTCTCTCTCTCTCTCTCTCTTTCTCTTTCTCTCTCTCTCTCTCTGTTTCTCAAAGCTTCTTTTTGTCTGTATATATATTTGCTGTCTGTCTGTCTCTTTCTCTCTCTCTCTCTCTCTCTCTCTCTCTCTCTCTCTCTCTCTCTCTCTCTTTCTCTCTCTCTCTCTCTGTTTCTCCGAGCTTCTTTTGTCTGTATATATATTTGTAGCTGTCTGTCTGTCTGTCTCTCTCTCTCTCTCTCTCTCTCTCTCTCTCTCTCTCTCTCTCTCTCTCTCTCTCTCTCTCTCTCTCTCTCTCTCTCTCTCTCTCTCTCTCTCTCTCTCTCTCTCTCTCTCTCTCTCTCTCTCTCTCTCTCTCTCTCTCTCTCTCTCTCTCTCTCTCTCTCTCTCTCTCTCTCTCTCTCTCTCTCTCTCTCTCTCTCTCTCTCTCTCTCTCTCTCTCTCTCTCTCTCTCTCTCTCTCTCTCTCTCTCTCTCTCTCTCTCTTTCACTCTCTCCTTCTCCCTCTCTCTCTCTCTCTTCTCTCTCTCTCTCTCTCTCTCTCTCTCTCTCTCTCCCTCTCCCTCTCCCTCTCTCTCTCTCTCTCTCTCTCTCTCTCTCTCTCTCTCTCTATCTATCTATCTATCTATCTATCTATCTATCTATCTATCTCTATCTCTCTCTCTCTCTCTCCCTACCTCTCTCGGTAGCAGCACGGGAAAATAATAATATTTATGATAAGAATGATAATGATGATAACAATCATAAGAGCAGCAATAATAACAAATAATTATCATGATTATCATCATAAAGATAGCAACAACAGTAATGATGATAATATTTATGATAATGATAATCATAATGATAATTGTCATAATCATAATGACAATATTGATAACACATTTAATGAAAATAACAACTACAACAAGACTGATAAGAAAAAACTAAGACAATATTGATAAGAAAAAAGACAATATTGATAAGAAAAAAGACAATATTACAAGAAAAAAGACAATATTGATAAAAAAGACAATATTGATAAGAAAAAAGACAATATTGATAAGAAAAAAGACAATATTGATAAGAAAAAAGACAATATTGATAAGAAAAAAGACAATATTGATAAGAAAAAAGACAATATTACAAGAAAAAAGACAATATTGATAAGAAAAAAGACAATATTCATTAAAAAAAGACAATATTGATAAGAAAAAAGACAATAATGACAAGGAAAAAAACAATGTCGATAAGAAAAAGGCAACATTGACAAAAAAGACAACATTGATAAGAAAAAAGACAACAATGACAAGATAGAAATACACAACTAATATAATCTAAGAAAAAAATCCTAATCTCCCCAAACATCTCTCTGGAATAACGAAGTCACTCGATAATTATAATGACAATATTGATAAGAAAAAAAGACAATATTACAAGAAAAAAGACAACATTGATAAGAAAAAAGACAACAATGACAAGATAGAAATACACAACTAATATGATCTAAGAAAAAAAGCCTAATCTCCCCAAACATCTCTCTGGAATAACGAAGTCGCTCGATCAGGTACATCCGGAGGCGCCGGAGTGAGTGGGAATATATTGACTGGAATGGGAATCCTTTGCGAAGTCACGTGTCGGGAATCGGGCTGGGGAGGAGATGCCATTTGAGTCTCTCGGTCAGGGAGATCTGGGGGGCTTGATTGGGGTGGGGGTGGAGGGGGTGGGGTGGGGGTGGAGGGTGGGGTGGGGGGTGGAGGGGGTGGAGTTGGGGTTGGAGGGGTGGATATGGTGGGAGGGTGGAGGAGGAGGGGGAGAGGTCTGTGGGGAGGCTTGATTGGGGGGTGGGTGGGGGGGTGGGAGGATTGGAGTGGAGGGTGGGAGGGAGGAAGATCTTGGGGAGCTTGATTGGGGTGGGGGTGGGGGTGAAGGGTGGAGGGGGAGGGAGGGAGAAGTCTGGGGGAGCTTGATTGGGGGTGGGTGGGGGGGTGGAGGGAGGGAGAGGAGATCTTGGGGAGGCTTGATTGGGGGTGGGGTGGGGGGTGGGGAAGTGGAGGGGAGGGAGGAGGGGAGATCTGGGGAGGAGCTTGATTGGGGGTGGTGGGGGGTGGAGGGGGAGGGGAGGGAGATCTTGGGGGCTTGATTGGGGGTGTGTGGGGGGTGTGGAGGGGTGGAGGGAAGGGGAGTGTGGAATTTGATTGATGGTCTGTATGTGTGTGTGTGCGTGAAGGGGGAGGGGGTGGGGAAAGGAGGGAGTTGAGGGAAGGGGTTTCCAGGAGGGTGCGAGTGTGGGGTTGTTTGTGGGTGTTTTTGTTTCGTTGTCTTGGAATAATTTTGCTTTTTCTTGTTTTTTTGTCTCTCTCCTTAACCCTTCCCCCAACCACCCCTCTCTCTCTATCTCTGTTTCTGTCTCTCTCATTCTCTCTCCCTCTCCTTCCTCTTCCGTCTGTCTGTCTGTTTCTCTCTCTTTTTCTCTCCCTCTCCTTCTGTCTGTCTGTCTGTTTCTCTCTCCTTTTCTCTCCCTCTCTCTCTTTCTTTCTATTTTTTCTTTCTTTCTCCCTCTCTCCTTCTCTTTCTCTCTTTCTGTGTACATTCAAATATGCATTAGTGTGCGCTTGTGATGCCATGTTTGTGAATATATGTTGACGCATATGTGGCATAAAACAACATCATAAGTGTGATTACTTGACCTTACTCGCAAGTAAAAATACACGCGAATTAATATCTCATCAGATTTTTTTTTCTTATTCGAAAAAGAAAAATAAATAAATAAAGAGGACGAAAATAGAAAATAAGTAGGGAAGAGAAGGAAAAAAGGAAAAAAAAAACTAGATAGAATATAAAACTCTAGTATAAAGAACGTGAACAGAAAAAAAGACACAAAAAAGACAGCTGAATTAAACCAAAAGAAAAATAAATGAACAGAACTAGACCAGATAAAAAAAAAAAAAAAAACGATAAACACGAAACATTGTCAGTAAAAAGAAAATAAATAATAAAGAAATAAGAGCGATAAACACGAAAAATTGTCAGTAAAAAGAAAATAAAGAAATAAGAGCGATAAACACGAAAAATTGTCGGTAAAAAGACGAAATTGGACGAAAGATCAAGCAATAAGCAGGAAGAGAAACCGACGTGAATAGACTGTTGAACTGGCAGATCTCGAGAGGGAGGAGGAGAGGACAGGAGGAGGAGGAGGGGGAGGTGGAAGGAGGAGGTGGAGAGGGGGAGATGGAGGAGGAGGTGGAAGGAGGCAGGAGGTGGTGGAGGAGGAGGAGGTGGATGGAGGGGAGGAGGAGGAGGTGGGGAGGAGGAGGAGGAGGAGAGGGAGGAAGGAGTAGGAGGAGGTGGAAGGGAGGGAGGGAAGGACGGGGAGGAGGAGGGAGATGGAAGGAGGGAGGTGGAGGTGGAGGAGAGGAAGGTGGAGGTGGAAGGAGGGGTAGGGGAGGTGGAGGAGGAAGTGGAGGTGAAGGAGGAGAGGACAAGGAGGAGGAGGAGGAGGAGGAGGAAGTGGAAGCAGCAGGCGGAGGAGGAGGTGGAGGTAGAGTTGGAGAAGGTGGAAGTGGAAGTAGGAGGTGGAGGTGGAGGAGGGAGCAAGTGGAAGCAGCAGGTGGAGGTAGAGTTAGTGAAGGTGGAGGTGGAAGGGATTGGAGGTGAAGGAGGTGGGAGGAGGAGTGAGGGTGGTGGATGAGTTGGAGGTGGAGAAGGTGGAGGTGGAAGAGGAGGAGTCAGCAAGAGAAGATGGAAAGGGGACACGGAATAGAGGAGAGGGAGGAGAAGGAGATCGAAAAGGAGGAACTGGGGAGGAGGAGGAGAAGGAAGGAAGGACGAGGAGGAAGAGGAGAAGAAGGAGGACGAGGGAGAGGAGAAAGGGTAGGAAAAGGAGGAGAAGGAGGAGAAACAAGACTGTTGGCAGGATAAAAGAAGGAAATAGAAAGAGAAGGAGGAGGAGGAGGAGAAGGAGGAGGAGGAGGAGGAGGAGGAGGAGGAGGAGGAGGAGGAGGGAGGAGGAGGGAGGGAGGGAAGAGGAGAAGAGGCAGATGGTCGAGATAAGTTCGCGATGAAGCTGCTGAATGGCCGGTTCCTCTCCCTCTCTCCTTCCCCCTCCTCCCTCCTTCCCTCCCTCCCTCCTCCCCCTCGTCTCCCTCTCTTCCTCCCTCCCTCCCCCTCCTCCCTCCTTCCCTCTTTTCCTCCCTCCTCCCCCTCTCTCCCTCCTTCCCTCCCTCCCTCTCTCCTTCCTTCCCTCCCTTCCCCTTCCCTCCTCTCCATCCCCTCTCCTCCTCCTCCTTCTTCTTCCTCTTCCTTCGCTCTCCTCTTCTCTATCCTCGGCTCATCTGTTCCTTATCTTCCATCTGCTGGTTTTCCTGTCCCTCTCCTTCCTCCTCCTAATTTCTTTTTTTTTTTTCTTTTTTTTTTTTTTTTGTCTCTCTCCGTCTCTGTCTAATTATCTGTCTGTCGTTTGTCATTCTCTCTCTCTTCTGTCTCTCCCTTTCCTCGTTCTCTGTCTCCTTCCTTTCTCTCTCTCTCTCTTTCTATTCTCTCTCTCAATCTATCTATTTCCTTCTCTCTCTCTATCTATTTCTTTCTCTCTCTCTCTCTCTCTCTCTCTCTCTCTCTCTCTCTCTCTCTCTCTCTCTCTCTCTCTCTCTCTCTCTCTCTTTCTCTCTCTCTCTCTCTCTCTGTCTCTCTCTCTCTCTCTCTCTCTCTCTCTCAATCTATCTATTCATCTCTCTCTCTCTCTCTCAATATATCTATTTATCTATCTATCTCTATCTCTCTCCCTCTCTCTCTCTCTCTCTTCCCTCTTACCTCTTCCCTCCTTCTTTCCCTCTCACTCCCCCCTCCCTCTCTCCCATCCCCCTTCCTCCTTCCCTCTTATCCCCCCCTTCTCTCTCCCACCCCCTCTCTCCCTCCTTCCCTCTTCCCTTCTTCCTTCCCTCTCATCCACCCTCTCTCCCTCGTCCTTAGTCCCTTCCGGTGGGCGTGTGGGCGTGGGTCGACCGCCCTCACTCCGAGTTGGTCGATTAGGTTAGCTGAGTGAGGGGAATGAGGGAGGGAGGCAGGGAGGGAGGGGCGGGGAGGTTGGAAGGAGAGGGAGAGAGGGTGGGAGGGAGAGGAGGAGGGGGAGAGGGAGGGCTAGAGGATGGGAGGGAAGGGGGAGATGAAGGGAGGGAAAGGAAGAGAGGAAGAGGGATGGATGGAGAGGGAGAGGGAGGGAGAGGAAGATATGAAGAAGGAGGGACAGAGGATGGGAGGGAGAGGAAGAGAGGGAGAAGGAGGGATAGAATGAGAGAAGAGGTGAGAGGGAGGAAAGGGGGATGGAAGGTGGAAGAGACGAGAAGGTGGATAGATGATAGGAGAGAGGGTTAGATAGGGAGAGGGAGGAGGAAGAGAAACAGAGGAAGGATGGAGAGAGAGAGAAAATTATTTCTTTTACCATCACTATTACTAATACCATCATTACCAGCAACATTATCCTTACTCTCATACAAACTCAACTCGCATCAACAACAACAACAGTAACAATAACAACAACAACAACAACAACTACAATAACAACAACAACAACAAACAACTACAACAACAACAACTACAACAACAACAACAACAACAAACAAAATCAAGAAATGAAGCCCACGACACCCACACCAGCGAACAACAACAACAACAACAACAACTACTACTACTACTACTACAACGACAACAACTACAACTACAACAACTGCTACTACTACAAGAACAACAACAACAACTACAACTACAACTACCACTACAACTACTACTACAACAACAACAACAATAACAACAACATCAACAACAACAACTACAACAACAACAAACAAAATCAAAATGAAGCCCACGACACCCACCAGCGAACAACTACAACAACAACAACAACTACAACTACAACAACAACTACTACAACAACAACAACAACAACAACAACAACAACAACTACAACTACAACAACAACAAACAACAAACAAAATCAAGAAATGAAGCCCCCGCCACCCACACCAACGAACAACAACAACAACAACAACAACAACAGCAGCTCCAGATAGAAAGCAAAGTTGAACATCTCAGCCTTATCTCCCGGCGTATCCTGTTCAAAGGAGAGGAATGTTGATGACCCTGAACACACTTGTACACGGCTTTTATCTATGAACAAATTATCCCAGTTTGACATCATTGTGGCTGTTTTGTTGTTGTTGTTGTTGTTGAATTATTGTCATGATTATTATTAGCGCTATTGTTATCAGTATTGTTAACTTCTCTTATGATGAATAATTATAATGATGATAATGATTGTGATATTGATAATTTTAATGACAATATAATTATAATGATGATAATGATAATGATAATAATAATAGTAATAATAATAATCATAGTGATGATAATGATAACAATAATGATAATTATAACAATGAGGATAATGATGACATTATCATTATTATTATCATTATCATCATTGTTTTAATTATCATTATCATTATCATTACTACTCGTATTACTAGTAGTTTATCACTTTTCATCATCATTAATACTCTCATTATCATCCTTATCATTGCTATCATCATTCTCGTTATTGTTATCATTACCTCCAAGCGCCCGAATTAATTTTTGGATGTGCTACAGCGAGTGGTGTACAGTGTGAATGTACAAGTAAGAGAATGTACAAGTGAGTGGGTGTACAAGTGAGAAGTGAGTGAATGTGCAAGTGAGTGAGTGCACAGTGTGAGCGAGTGTACAGGTGAGTGAATGTACGAGTGAGTGGGTGTACACGTGAGTGGGTATACAGGTGAGTGAATGTACACGTGAGTGAGTGTACAGGTGAGGGAGTGTACAGGTGAGTGTGTGTACACGTAAGTGAGTGTACACGTGAGCGAGTTTACAGGTGAGTGAGTATACAAGTGAGTGAATGTACAAGTGAGTGAATGTACAAGTGAGTGAGTGTACAGGTAAGTGAATGTACAAATGAGTGAGTGCACAGTGTGAGTGCAGAGGTGAGTGGGCGTAGAGTGCACAGTGTGAGTGAATGTACAGGTGAGTGAGTGTACAAGTGAGTGAATGTACAGTGTGAGTGTACAGGACAGGTGAGTGGGTGCACAGGTGAGTGGGCGTGGAGTGCAGCGCCTGATTTCCGAGCCAGCTGTCGAGATAAAGATCCGGGGAATTTCATCACAACTGGATCTGCGGAGACGCTGCTCCTGGTCTTGGCTTTCTGCGCGCTCTCCTCTCTTCTTCTGGTTCTTTTCCTTTCTTCTTCTCTCTCTTCTTTTCTTTTTCTTAATATTCTCTCTCTTTTATTTTCTTCTTCTTATTATTATTATTATTATTCTCTCTCATATTTTCTTCTTATTATTATTATTCTCTCTATTTTATTTTCTTCTTCTTATTATTATTTATTCTCTCTCTTTTATTTTCTTATTATTATTATCATTATTCTCTCTCTTCTATTTTCTTATTATTATTATTATTACTGTTATTCTCTCTCTCTTATTTTCTTCTTCTTCTTCTTCCTCTTCTTATTCTCTCTTTTATTTTCTTCTTTTCTTTTCTTCTTATTCTCTCTCTTCTTTTCTTACTATTATGATTCTCTCTCTTTTATTTTTTTTCTTATTATTATTATTATCATTCTCTCTTTTATTTTCTTCTTATTATTCTCTCTTTTTTCTTTTTTTCTTCTTCTTTTTTCTTCTTTTTCTTCTCTTTTCCTTTCTTCTGTTTTGTTTCTTGTTGTTGCTCGTTTGGGTTCCTGTCTTCGCGATCAGATAAAGGGAAAGAGAGAACGGATGGGAAAGAGAGAGAGAGAGAGAGAGAGAGAGAGAGAGAGAGAGAGAGAGAGAGAGCGAGAGCGAGAGCGAGAGCGAGAGCGAGAGCGAGAGCGAGCGAGAGAGAGCGAGAG
>NW_027213090.1:40000-45000 GCF_042767895.1 Penaeus vannamei | reverse complement strand
AGGAAACGAACGATAAACAAGAAACAAACAAAGGAAACGAACGATAAACAAGAAACAAACAAAGGAAACGAACGATAAACAAGAAACAAACAAAGGAAACGAACGATAAACAAGAAACAAACAAAGGAAACGAACGATAAACAAGAAACAAACAAAGGAAACGAACGATAAACAAGAAACAAACAAAGGAAACGAACGATAAACAAGAAACAAACAAAGGAAACGAACGATAAACAAGAAACAAGCAAAGGAAACGAACGACAAACAAGAAACAAACAACCAACCAAACAAACAAAGAAAACAAACGAATAAAAACCTTTATATCCGCAGGCATTTCGTAACAAAAATAGCCGTCACTAAATGGCTGTCACGTAAGGTCGCTTTTATTATGGAATCAACCCGTGAAAAGAACAATAACGGAGAGAGAGATTTACGAGAAGCGAAACAAATGGAGGGAAAGGGAAGGGGGAGAGGGGAAGGGTGGGGGGAGGAAGGGGGAGAGGGAGAGGGAAGGGGGAGGTGAGATGGGTGGGGGAGAGGGGAAAGAGGGGGGGAGGAGAGTATAGAGGGTAGGAGGTTAGGAGGGAGGAGAGTATAAGAAGGGAAGGGAGTGAGGGAGGAGAGAAGGGAGGTGTGAAGGGAGGGTGGAGCATAGAGGAGTAGAAGAGGAAAGGGAAAGGGATGTAAGGGAGAAGTGAAGGAATAATGGGAATGAAGAGAGAATGAAGGGAGAGGAAGAGAGAGGAGAAAGAAAAGGGAGAGAAGGAAATGGGAGGAGGAAAAGAGAAGAGAGAGAAGGAAGAAGAAGGAAAAAAGGAGGAGGGAGGAGAAAAGAAGAGACGATAAAAGAGAAGCGAGGGGAAAAAGGAAAAGAGGGGAAAGAGGAGGAGAGGCGTATAGAGGGAAGAGAGAGAGCGCGGGAAACCATCGTTGAAAAAGTGGACAAAGACATCCGGGTTTAGACGGGAAAAAGCAATTTGCAAAAATAAATTGCTTGTTTTTTTTTTGTTTTACCTTTTTTCCCTTTTTACCTCTTTCTTATTTCTCCCCTCTCTCTCTCTCTTTCTCTCTCTCTCTCTCTCTCTCTCTCTCTCTCTCTCTCTCTCTCTCTCTCCCATCTCTCTCTCTCTCTCTCTCTCTCCCTCGTGGAAACCAGAGCCAAAATAAACGACAACCCTTTAATATTTTTCTTCTGCTCGTATTCTAGGCCTAAATAATGATGACGGAAGCAAATTATCACGATTAAAATTATGAATTTCATGAATACTTAAGTAGACAGAAGAAAATATCTAAATAACCCCCCCCCCCCCTGTTTTTAATGTGTGTCTGTAATTACAATAGGGACGCTAGTTTGTACTCAAAATTTAGCTTTTTAAATCCTGGAATAATTCTTCTGATTCTTAAAATAATAATGATAATAACAATAATAATAAATAATAAATAAATGGAATATATGTGTTTTAAATAGATAAATAAATGGAATATATGTGTTTTTTTGTTTGTTTGTTTACCGGAAATCGTAAATGGGAATTGATATGATATTCCAAAATCTTTCTGTAGAGACAATATATTAAATGGGATGCTGTTGAATTTTGATATAAAATGTGTTTTTATATGAAGGAGAATCAGATAAGTCGATCACGTTACCATAAGTAGTACATATATATATAATAATTTAATATGAAAAACCCTGCTTCTCCATCCTCCTCTTCCTCCCTTCCTCCCTCCCTCCCTCCCTCCCTCCCTCCCTTTCCCTCCTTCCCTCCTTCCTTCTCTTTCCTTTTTTTTCCTTCCTTCCCTCTCCCTCTTTCCCTACCTCTCCCTTATCCTTCCCTCTTCCTCCTTTCTTCCTCCTCCTCCCTCTTTCCTTCTTTTTTTTCTCTACATCTCCCTCCTTCTCTCCCTCCTCCTTCCCTCTCTTGTCCTCCACCCCACCTTCTATCTCCTTCCCTCTCCCTCCCTTACTTTCTTACCTTCTTCCTCCTTTTCCTCCTCCCTCCAACTTCCACTTTATTTTCCTGATTTCCTTGCTGCTCCTCCTGCCTCCTTCGTCCTTCCCTCCTTGTCTCCTACCTCTTCCCTCCTTCCGTCCTCCAGCCATCCTTCTCTCCCTCCTCTCTTCCTCTCTCCTTCCCCCAGGTTCTTCCTTCCTCTCTGCTGCTTCCTTTTCCTTACCTTTCCTTGCTCCTCCACCCTCCTTCTCTTTCTCCCTTTCTCTCCCTCCCTTCTACTCCTTTTCTCTCCCTCTCTCCTCCGTCCCTCCCTCCCTCCCTCCTTCCTCCTTCCCTCCCTCCTTCCTCCTTCCACTCCTTCTCTCCCTCTCTCCTCCCTCCCCCCCCCCCCCATCATCATATCATTCCGCACAGCTTCCCGGCTTCCCTTATCAACGATCTTGTATAATAGAGGCCATCCAGTGGTAATTGCCAACACAAATATGACCCTTACCGACAGCCAAGCCCCGCCCCTATACCCCCCCGCCCCCCCATCACCCTCCCTACCCCTCTCTCTGTCATCTTAATTTTCTCTTCCTCATTATTTCCTTGTGTGTGTGTGAAATATGCGGAGAGATTTTTTTTTCTTTTTTTTGAGGGGGGGGGGGTTGTGTTTTGTTTGTACGTGTGGCTTCGTGTGCGTGTGTTTGTTTGTGTGTGTTTTTGTGTCTATGTTTGTGTGTGTGTTTGTTTGTGTGTGTTTTTGTGTCTATGTTTGTGTGTGTGTTTGTTTGTGTGTGTTTTTGTGTCTATGTCTGTGTGTGTGTTTGTTTGTGTGTGTTTTTGTGTCTATGTCTGTGTGTGTGTTTGTTTGTGTGTGTTTTTGTGTCTATGTCTGTGTGTGTGCGTTGTTTTTTGGTATCTGCGTGTGCTTGTTTGTGTGTGTGTGTGTGTGTCTGTGTGTGTGTGCGTGTACTTGTGTTTGTTTGTGTGTATGTGTGTGTGTGTATACGTCCTCTGTGTATGAGTTTATCTTAATGTGTTTACTGATATGCTTAGTAAGGTAAAACATTCTATAACATCTATACAAATTAACCAAAAATATCCAAGATAAAACAACAAAACTATCTTTAATCAACATAAACAACAACACCAATGGATTCACAAGTGCTAAAATCTTCTATAAAAGAATCACATCAAATAAATCACGCATTTTACGACCGTCATCATCATTATCATAATTACTATCAATATAATCGCATTAAGTTAAACATCTGTCGACAGTGTTGCCAACTAATCATCATTTACAAACGGTGACATGATTGACAGTATCATTATCATATTGAGCCCTAATGGTTATAATCGTTATAATAATTGTCATTATTATTATTATTATCATTATTAATATTATTATCACTATCATTGTTACTGTTATTGTTGTTATTCTCATTATTATTCTCATTATTATTATCATTATTTTCATTATTATTATTGCTATTGTTATTATCATTATTATTATTATTATCATCATTATCATTATCATTATCATTATTATCATTATTATTATTATTATTATTATTATTATTATTATTATTATTATTATTATTATTATTATTATTATCATCATTATCATTGTTATTATCATTATTAATTATCTTTATTATTACCATTATTAATATTATTACTACCACTATCATTATCATCATTGCTGTTATTACTATCATCATTATTATTATTGTCATTATCATTACCATTATCATTACTATCAATATTACTATTACTATTATCATCACCATTATCATCATTACTGTCATTATTATTATCATCTCTAAGAATATTAACAATATCACCATCATTACTATCACACTCAACAACATTATCACAATCACTATTTTTTCATCATCGTTGCTACTAAACGGTATTCTTGTTGACAAATGTAGAAAATGTATGAATGAGAATGAATATCTTCACAACACAAACGATACATATAACTGGTTTATGATATATATATTCGCTAAAAATATATACACGCATATCTGACAAAGATATTATCAAAACCAATGTTCCTTCTCATTCACAAGAACTATATCTAACTGGAATAAATCTTCACCAGAAACACAGTTATATTATGTCTGACTAAGATATAATAGAAATCAATTTTCTTTCTCATTCACAAGAACTATATCTAACCGGGTTCGAATAAATATACCATATATACACTTTTACTCATGTCTGACTAAGATATAATAGAAACCAATGTTCTTTCTCATTCACAAGAACTATATCTAACCGGTTTCGAATAAAACTTCACCAAAAATACATTTATACTCATGTCTGACGAAGATATAATAGAAACCAATGTTCTTTCTCATTCACAAGAGCTACATCTAACCGGTTTCGAAAAAAACTTCAGAAATACACTTATATTATGTCTGACTAAGATATAATAGAAACCAATGTTCTTTGTCATTCATACTAATTATATGTTTGTTCAACGATTTCGGTTCAATAACAATGTTCTTTCTCATTCATGCTATTCATATGTTTATTGCAGTGATAATGGTTCAATAACAATAATGCTGAAAATAAAAGTAATTGTGGTAATGATAGTAATAACGTGATTGTAATTATATTGATTTTTATAATAATCATAATGGTAATGATATTGATTGTAATGATAGTAAATGTGATGATAATAGTAATAGTAATGATGATGATATTGGTATTAAGAATGAGTGAATAATAATAATCACATGTTTTCTACGGTTATTACTATTATCATCTTTATCTGCATTACTACTCTTACAATCATTATCATTCTTTATCAGTATGAACATGATCAATCTTGCTCATTTTGCTAATATCACCCTTATGATGGTGATGATTTTTATCACAACATATACATTGGTACAATTCTGATAGACAGGTAAAGAGTTTATGAAGTAATCATAGAAACATCAATAAGAATATAAATTATGATAATAATAGTAATATAAAACATAAATAAATAAAAATATTGATAATAAAGAAAAGCAAAATCTACGCAAAGAAGAAGGGGGAAGAAGCACA
>NW_027213090.1:32500-35000 GCF_042767895.1 Penaeus vannamei | reverse complement strand
TTCTCTCTCTCTCTCTCTCTCTCTCTCTCTCTCTCTCTCTCTCTCTCTCTCTCTCTCTCTCTCTCTCTCTCTCTCTCTCTCTCTCTCTCTCTCTCTCTCTCTCTCTCTCTCTCTCTCTCTCTCTCTCTCTCTCTCTCTCTCTCTCTCTCTCTCTCCCTCTCTCTCTCTCTCTCTCTCTCTCTCTCTCTCTCTCCTTTTCCCTCCTTACAGTCATAATGATAAGAAAACAGAAACATTAATTAAGTAATTAATAATATAGTAATTAATAGCAGTAATGATACATAACAGGAATGTAGGTAATACTGATTACACAAAAAATGATATTAAACAGTAGTTTCAAATACAAAAAAATACAACAAAAATAAAAATAACTACAACCACAAAACGCCTATGACAAAAATACTACAATAAGCGAAAAATCAATATCTACAAAAACAACAACTACAACAACCACAACAACCACAAAAAGCCTATAAAAGAATACTACAAAAAGCGAAGAATCAACATCTACAACAACAACAACAACAACAACTATTTCTTCCCCGCTCCCCCCTCCTCCTGCCCCGCCTCACCACCAAACCGATAAGAACATTTACAACTACACGGAGAGAGAAAAAAAAAAAAAAAATCAAAAAACCTTCCGAGATAATATTTTTCTCCTTTCCTCCCTCTTAAACCCCAACAATCTCTCCTGTCCACTAAACCTCGCAAACAAACAAACAAACAAACACTCGAGTCCCTTTAAACCCATACAGTCGGCCCACAATTAGTCTACAGTAGGTGTTATCGGGGCAATTAGGGTTTTGCATATGAATTAGTTCGCGGTGCTGTTAGGTCGCTGATAAAGCAATTATGGGGTGGTGTGTATAGAGGGGGGGGTGAGGGGGAAGGGAGAAGGGAGAGGGTGGGGGAAGGGAAGGGAGAAGAGCTGGTGGAGTAGGGGAGGGAGTGAGGGTGTAAGGGAGGGGGTGGGTGGGTGGGTGGGGAGGGAAGGGAGAGAAGGCAGGAGTGAAGGGAGGTGGGGAGGAGGGGAGGTGGAAGGAGGCGAAGTGAGGGGCGGGGTAGGGAGGGGAGAGGGGGTGGAAGAGGAAAGGGGAGTGAGGGGGTGGGTAGGGAGGGGAGTGAGGGGGTGAAGGGGAGAGGAGCGGGTGGGTAGGAGGGAGGAGGAGGAGTGGGGGGAAAGGGGAGTGAGGGGGTGAAGGGAGAGGGAGATGAAAGCGAAGAGGGAGGGAGAGAGGGGGTAGGTGAGGTAGGGGGAGGAGGAAGGGAGTGAGGGTGGAGTGAGGGGGATGAAGGAAAGGGTTGGGCATCTGGGGAGGGGGAGAGGGGGTAGGGGAGTAAGGAGAGAGTGGGGGGAGTAAAGTTTGGAGTGTGAACGAAAAGGGGAGAATGAAGGTTGTATGGACGTGTGTGAGTGTGTGTGTGTGTGTTTGTGTTTGTGTGTGTGTGTGTGTGTTTATGTGTGTGTGTGTGTGTGTGTGTTTCTGTGTGTGTGTTTCTGTGTGTGTGTATGCGTGTGTGTTTCTGTGTGTGTGTGTGTGCATGTGTGTGTTTCTGTGTTCTGTGTATGTGTGCGTATGTGCGTTGCGTATACAGCCAAGAACAAATATTCGACCACACCTGAGTCCTAGCAAATATTCGCCCTATCCCAAGAAAAACAGAGAGGGGAGAGGGAGGGGGGAAGAGGGAACGAGGATGAATGGGTAAAGAAAGCAACAAGACAAGTAGGGGGGCGGGGGTGGGGTGGGGGTGTGGGGGTACAGATAGATGTAAACCCCCAAGCATTTTATTCCTATAATGATCATAATAAGGCCCGTACTTTTAAAACCTTCGCCAGTGCTGGCGTTCGCCTGGCGAGAAGGGCATCAGAGCAGACACTCTGAGTGAGGGAGGCCTTACCTTTAAACCCAACCTTCGTCAGGGCAGGGCGAAGGGATCGCCAGGCGCTAACATCTTGTATTCCTGCTATTCAAATCTAGCGCAAAATTTGTTTACCATCTGCAGTGCACTTAACATAACCTACAAACTTAATTGTTAACCTCGAGAGAAGTGTTGACGAAAATGTTGTTTCCGCAATACTTCTCACTTTATACTATAACAAAGGAGTTAAAACTTAACTTTATGCTATAACAAAGAAAGTTGAAAATATCTTTATACTATAACAAAATTAAGCTTTTATACTTTATGTTATACTACACTTTATACTATAACAAAAGGTTAACTTTATGGCCCGTACTTTTTTAAAACCTTTTGCTTTTTCTTGCGTTTTGTGCTTCATTCGCCAAGAAGCGCTAGATTTATCAGGAATCCAAGATGTTAGCGCCTGGCGATCCCTTTCGTTCACCAGGCCTGGCGAACACCTGCCTTGGTTTTAAAAGTAAGGCCTCCCTCACTCAGAGGTTCGCCTGGCGAAGCTTCGCCAGGCGAACGCCAGCATTGGCGAAGGTTTTAAAAGTACGGGCCTTAAAAGTACTTTATATTACTATACCATATCAACTTT
>NW_027213090.1:25000-27500 GCF_042767895.1 Penaeus vannamei | reverse complement strand
TTCTCTCTCTGTCTCTCTGTCTCTCCCTCTCTCTCCCTCTCTCTCTATCTATCTACCTATATTTCTCTTTCTCTCTCTCTCTCTCTCTATCTATTTATCTATCTCTACCTCTCTCTCTCTCTCTCTCTCTCTCCCTCCCTCCCTCTCCTCCCTATCTATCTATCCTCTACCTGCCCTATCTCTACCTCCTCCCTCCCTCCCTCCCTCCCTCTCTCTCTCTGTCTCTCTCTCTCTCTCTCTCTCTCTCCCTCTCTCCCTCCCTCTCTCTCTCTCCTCTCTCTCTCTCTCTCTCTCTCTCTCCCCCTCTCACTACCCCCCCCCACCCTTCTCGCTCTCTCTTTTAAGAACAGCATTCCAGTCTACAAATTCTCGTTGCGCAATCTCAATTTGCATATGTTATGGGCATAAGTGGAGTCTATTATTGAGCATCGGGTGTTAAGCACAATTTGCCCACGAAACAGGGATCTTCTTTAGGGTGGGGGTGGGGGTGAGGGGTGGCGGGGGGGCATGGGAAGAGGAAGAAAAAGAGAGAGAAGGGAGGAGATATTTTGCTGGATGTTGTGGTTAGAAGGAAGAGGAGAAGGAGGGGGGGGAACAGGCGGACAGAGAGAGGAGGAGGAAGGGTGGAGAGAAAGAGAGAGAGAAGGGAGGAAGGGAGGAGAGAGAGAGAGAAAGAAAGAAGGAGGAAGGGAGGAGAGAAAGAGAGGGGAGGGAGGAGGGAGAGAGATAGATAAAGGAGAGAAAGAGAGAGAGAGATTCAGATAAAGAGAGAAAGATATATAGATACAAAAAGAAAAGAGAGAGAGAGATGGAAAGAAAAAAAGAAAGAAAGACACGATTGCAGAAAACAGATAACTAGAAAGAGACAAACCGATTAACCAATCAATTTCCTTTTCTTTCCTTTCATAAACGAATAAGAAAAAATAAATAAATAAAACAAAAAGGAACAAGTACTCGTCCCTCCCTCCCTCCCTCCCCCCCCCTTTTTTCACACCCTCCACCCCTACAAAACAAACAAAATAAAAACACAATCTAAAGAAATAAAAGAAATAATTCAACAACTGATAAAAAAAAATAAAAAAAATAAAACTTATTCCCTAGCCCCATCGGCGAGAGAAAAAAAACGAGCTTTTAAAATAGGCCTTTGTTTGTTCCAGGAGGGGTAGGGGGGGGATGGAAGCGGGGGGATAGGGGGAATGGTCGTTGACAGATCAATAAGGGCGGGTTTAGTGTCGCTTTCGAGTGGATTCTCGCCTTTAAAAGGGAGTGCTTTAAATACACCCGCACTTGAAAACACTTGAGGGTGCGAGCTGCTGGAGAAAACACTCGTAGTCTTTCTTATTGATTTGGGAGACCATTGTGTGGGTGTGAGGGGGGGGGGGGGGAGGGAGGGGGAGAAAGGTGGGAAGGAGAGAAAGAGAGGAAGGGGGGAAGGACAGAAGGAGAGAATGGAGGAAGGGAAGGGAAGAGAAAGGGGAGAGAGAAAGGGGGATGGGGGAAGGAAAATGGGGGAAGTGGGGGAAGGGAGAAGGAGGTTGTAGGGAGAAAGGGGAAAGGTTGGGAAGGAGAAATGGGGAAGGGGGAAGAAGAGAATGAAGGGAGGGGATAAGAGAGAAAGGGCGGAAAGGGGAAGTGGGGGAAGGGGGAGAAGAAAGAAAGGGGGAAGGGGGTATGAGTATGAAGAAGGGGTTGGGGAGAGTAGAAAAGGGGGAGAGGGGGAAGGGGAAGATAGAGTATGGGGAGTGGATAAAGGAGTAAGAGGAGGAATGGAAGAATTTAAGATAGTGGGGAAGTTGGGGACTGAGGGTAGAGATTTATCGAGGATGGAAGGAATATGGGCATGGGGGAGTATTGTGGAGTTGGAGGGGGAGTGGGAGTGGGAGGATGAAGTCTTGGGCGAGTAGTGAGGGGGGGGAGTCTGTGGGGAGTGGGAGAGAGAGGGAGAGAGGGAAATTAGAACGTAGGTGGAGTAGAAGAAAGATTGGAAAATAGGAAGGAAGGGTAAGAAAGTGGAGGAGTAGAAGAGGGAGTGAAGGTGGACGAAAATGGGAGTAGAGAGGAGTAGACAAGTCTGTGTGAGGTGGGGAGAGGGAGGGAGAACGGGAGTATGGAGGAGTGGGTTGGGGAGTAGAGGCTGGAGTAGGGGTTTATGGGGGTAGTTACCAGAAGCTCGTGTGTGGAGTGAATGGAGTGGGGAGGGGGTATGAAGATGAAATAGGGGGGGGGGTAGGAGTGGGGAGTTTTTTTTTCTTTCTTTCTCTTTTTTCTTTTTTCTTTTAGATTATGAGAGGATATTGTAACGGTTGGAGTGGTGTTTTAGGTGGAGTTAAATGGGAGTTTATCTGGGAAGTGGAGCGAGAGTGGATGGTTGTGGGAGTGGGCTGACAAAAGCAGTGGGGAACGTTTGTATGTCTGTCCGTGTATGTATGTGTGTGTGTGTGTGCGTGCGTGTATGTGTGTGTCTATGTCTATGTGTGTGCATGTGTGTCTATATGTGTGC
>NW_027213090.1:15000-20000 GCF_042767895.1 Penaeus vannamei | reverse complement strand
CTCATCATTACTATTCCTCGTTCTCATTTTCACCACATTCTCTCTATTCTCTCTTTCTTTCTTCCTCTTAATCTTCCTCCCTCGGCCTGAGGTGTTTGCACAGGCAGAGCACTTTATTGATTTCTGGCTCGCTCGAGTTGGCTTTTTTCTTTTTTTTTTTTCTTTTTTCTTTTTTAGGTTTCATATTCTTTCCTCTGTAAACTCTCTCTCTCTCTCTCTCTCTCTCTCTCTCTCTCTCTCTCTCTCTCTCTCTCTCTCTCTCTCTCTCTCTCTCTCTCTCTCTCTCTCTCTCACACACACACACACACACACACACACACACACACACACACACACACACACACACACACACACATATATATATATATATATATATATATATATATATATATATATATATATATATATATATATATATATATATATGTATGTATATACATATATGTGTGTGTGTGTGTGTGGGTGCGTGTGTGAGTGCGTGCATGCGTCCGTGTGTGCGTGCATGCGTGTGTGTATGCGTGCGTGTGTGTGCGTGCGTGTGTGTGTGCGTGTGTGTATGCATGTCTGTGTGTGTGTGTGTGTCTGTGTTCCCATATACCGGCCAACATATCCTCGCTCTCTGAAACTATAATAAAATACCTTTATGACGACAACATTCAAACAGTCTGGAAAAATCATTTTATGAGTACACTATATAACGAACTAAAAAAAAACAAGAAAAAAAAGGTTTATTAAAAATACATTCGGGGGAAAATGCAATAGGCAGCTTTGTGGTTTTATTAATACATTCATATACCACCGTAGAGAGTTTTGTTTGGAAACACGATGCATGAATATAAGAATGAATATAAAATTTTGATTGATCTATTGAATGTATAAATTGTTCTTTTGTTTTTGTGGGTCTGTTATCTAAAAAAAAAAAAAAAAAAAAAAAAAAAAAAAAAAAAACTACCTTTGATACTTAGGAAATTAATTGATATTATTGACAAGACATGTACTTACAGGTTGATATAAGCAAGATAATTAAGATAATTTTAAATGCTAAGTATATATATGCATAGGAAATAAAAGAGAGAATTTCTGTATTAACTGTCCAGAATATCACTATAATCTATAGTCGTAAATGAAGGAATAGAGAAATACATACATAAATAGGTTAAATTGATAAATAGATTGAATAACTGGTGAAAAGATAAGTAAATAAGTCAATGGATAAATATATAAACGAAGAGAGAATTAAAAGAATAGAAGATAACGAATGACGAATTCAATATAACAAAAAGAAGTAGCTGAAAAAATATATATATACTGAGATACAACATAATAATAATGATAATAATAATAATAATAATAATAATAATAATAATAATAATAATGATAACAATAATAATAATAATAATAATAATAATAATAATAACAATAATAATAATAATAAACATAAATACAACAACAATAAAAATACTATATAAAAATAAATTGATACCAGTAGCTGTAAAGACTAAGAAAATATTTAATCATTAGACAAATTAACAGTCTAACCTGGACTCCCACCCCCTCTAATTCATCACAAAAAGTCCATTGCTATTCAAATACATCATTTAATGTATTCTATTTTATTTAATCATTAATTTGATTAATTTAATCCATTTCTACTTGATAAGGATAATATCGATATACATTACGATAAAAACAAAGACATATTTCTCCAAAGCTCAAGGTTAGGTTAGATCAGGTCAGGTTCCATAGGCCTATCAATTGGATTTTTTGGTTTCGGGAAAAATGATAATAATAATGATAATGATAGGAATTACAATAGTAATAATGATGAAAATAATAATAACGATTATGATGATGATGATAGTAATAACAATGATATGATGATGATGATGATGGTAATAGTGATAATGAAAATGATGATAATGATGATAAAGATAATAATAATGAATAAGTAAAAATAATGATAATAGTAATAATGATAATAATGGTAATACTAATACTATTAATAATAATAGTAATAATAATAATATTGATAATGATGATAATAATGATAATGATAATAATAATGATAATAATAATTATTATTATTATTATAATAATCATAATAGTAATAATAATAATCAGAAACATAAATTCAAGAGAAAATTATAGGTCTTCAGTCAAACTATTGATAATCAACGCTAATCAACTGACGATAAAAATAATATATGATATTTGTTTTGATAATAACAATGATAATGATGATAATGAAATAAAAAAGATGTGTACAAAAACAGAAACATCCAAATACCACAAAAAATCATATATTCAACAGTATGTTTAAAATCATCCTTTCACTTAAAGTTTTCATATTTAACGTCACTTTAATAGAATAAAAGGTCATTTTATCAGCAGGAGATATAGGATTCGGCTCGAAGGGAAAACTTTCTTACAAGGTCATTTCAGCGCCGAGGGGAACTGACCTCGACTGACCTGACTTCCTCCGAAGTTTTAAGGATGAGATGGTAGCAGGCTAGGATCTTTAAATCTTTCTTTCTCTCTCTCTCTTTATCTTTCTTTCTCTCTCTCTCCCTCTCTCTCGCTCTCTCTCTCTTTCTTTCTTTCTCTCTCTCTCTCTCTCTCTCTCTCTCTCTCTCTCTCTCTCTCTCTCTCTCTCTCTCTCTCTCTCTCCCTCTCCCTCTCTCTCTCTCTCTCTCTCTCTCTCTCTCTCTCTCTCTCTCTCTCTCTCTCTCTCTCTCTCTCTCTCTCTCTCTCTCTCTCTCTCTCTCCTCTCTCTCTCTCTCCCATCATCCCCTCTTCCCTGCATCTCCTTACCTCCCCTCTGTCCCTCCATCCCTCCCCCCCCCCTTCTCCCCACGCAAGACAGAAAAAATGGGGGGATACCAAACGAGGGAGGAGGGAGAGGAGGAGAATAAACAATGAGGGAGGAGAAGGGAGGCATACAAATGATGGGGAAGGGAGGGGGAGGGGAGAGGAGGCCTAGAAAGGGGGGAGAGGGGGAAAGAGGAGGTTGATAAAGTGTGGGAAGGGCAGGGGGGGAAGCGAGGGAGGAAGGAAGGAGGAAGAAGAGAATGAAACTACCTTAATTAACTCATTGTACATCTGGCGGCGTATATGGGGGGGGGGATCTGGCAGCTAAGAAAGTAGGGAACTGTGGCAGATGGTGAATAAGGAGGAAGGGAAGGAAGGGGGAGGGAGGGAGGGAGAGAGGGGTGTGGGGGATTAATACATATATATATATACATATATATATATATATATATTTATATATATATATACGTATAAATATACATATATATATATATATATATATATATTTATATATATATATATATATATATATATACATTATATATATATATATAAATATATATATATATATATATATATATATATATATATAGTTATATATAGTTATATGTATATATGTATATATATATATATATATATATATATATATACATATATATATATATATACATACATATATATATATATATGCATATATATATATATATATATATATATATATATATATATATATATATATATATATGTATGTATATATTTATATATATATATATATATATATATATATATATATATATATATACATATATATATATATATATATATATATATATATATACATATATATATATATATATATATATATGTATATATATATATATATATATATATATATATATATATATATATATATATATATATAGAGAGAGAGAGAGAGAGAGAGAGAGAGAGAGAGAGAGAGAGAGAGAGAGAGAGAGAGAGAGAGAGAGAGAGAGAGAGAGAGAGAGAGAGAGAGAGAGACGTAGAGTGAGGGGGGGGGGAGGGCATAGAGAACTCTAATCTATTAGTAGAATTTCTCGATGAGTTTTCCATGTATTTCTCACCTTCCTGTATTTTTTATGAGAGAATCTTCCCAGATGTGATTTCCCCCCCCCCCCTGGCTTGGCCTCATATCAGAAAGAAATATATACGAGTATATCAGGTGGAATAGATAAGCATTGATTATCTGATTTATCCATCTATCTATCCGTCCTTCTATCTATCTATTTATCTGTCCTTCTATCTATCTATCGGTCTCATCTCTATCGTATGTATATGATTTAGCATGAAGTTTTTCTTTTTCTTTTTCTTTTGTTTTATCAAGAATCAAAATCAATTTCTTTCTCTATCTTTCTTTATTTATTATCTTGTCTCTCTCCCTCTTAAACGGCCGGATAGTTAAGAAAGGCCCGATACAGTGAATATCCATTATACGGACATGCATATATAGAGAAATAGATACATATCTGTCAGTCTAGACGTGTCGGATAGATAGATAGATAGATAGATGTATCAGATAGGTAGATAGATCTGCTTTTATTTCTGTGTATGTGCATCACCGTATGTGGGAATATTCATTGTTTTTTTAACAGGAAGAAAATCTAATCTTTTTCTATCTTTTCCTTCATCAGCCCCTTCTTTTCCTCCTTTCTCCGATTAGGCCTTTTCTTCTTCTTCTTTCTTCCTACTCCTCCTTCTTCTCTCCCTTCCCTTCTCCTCCCTGCCTCTTCCCATTTCCTCCTCCTCTTTCCTCCTCCACCTCCTTCTCCTTCTTTTCCCGTCCCCTAAAGCTCCCTCTCCCTCTTCCTCCTCCCTCCCGTCCTCCTACCTCTCTCCCCCTCCTCCTTCTCCCTCCTCCTCCCCATCCTCCTCCTTCCTTTCCCTCAGCCCTCTACCCCTCCCAACCCTCCTTCCGCTCCTCCTTACTTTCCTCATCCCGTCCTCCTCCCCATCCTCCTCCCGATCTTCCACCTTTCCCTCCTCTACCCCTCCTCCTCCCTCCTCCCTCCTCCCGCTCCGCTCTCTCCCTCCTCCTCTCTCTTTCTCCCAACAGCCACTGAAGGGAGATGAGATTCCTGTGCCGCAGCATCTTCAAGGAGACCGAGATAGTCTTCGTCCTCAACCTTCCTTATAACGAGACAACAATAGGGTCG
>NW_027213089.1:40000-43679 GCF_042767895.1 Penaeus vannamei | reverse complement strand
CTTGTGTATGTTATGTTACATACATATATAGGTGTGAGTGTGTGGTTGTACACTTTCACAAAAAGAGTAAGAAGTCTTATTAAACATTACTGTATTCCTGCCAATGCCCAGAAAAATATCTATCTTAATAAAAAAGAAAAAAAATCTAATGAAGTTAGCAACCTTTTTATATACCTCTTCTCTTGGCTTCAAAACCTTCTTATCTTCTTATCTCAACTAAGCTTTAAGGGCCGTACTATAAAAAACAAGAGTCAGGCCATGGCCGACTCTTCGCCAGGCGTTCGCGATAGAAAGAGTATTGGAACATCGCCCAACTATGAAGGCCAGCTGTACCCCTCTCTTTCATCGCCACTTTCGTAAGTATTTCTCAATAAAGTTAAACTGAATGAATTTACTTTAATTAACTTATAACAACTAAAACTTTACGTGTTATTCATTTGAGTTGTACTAATTGTAAAAGAGAATGTATTTTTATAATTTTCCCACTTTTAAAATTATTAAACTATACTTTGTTGATTTCTAGACAGGCGCAGCTGTGGAAAGCATCGAGAACGTAGCTGTCATCCCCGAAATAAACACATATATCAGGTAAGAAAACAGTTGACAGCTATTGGTACCATATCATGAAAGCTTTTAAAAAGTGAGTAAACGTGTTTTGCGCATTTAAAGTAAATAACTCTGCTCCTCAGTGAAGATATGAGATGGTACCAAACTCGTCTTGGCATTGGCCATTTAATCAACACTTTGAGAGGTTTTACTGGTCCAAGTCCAGTTTCATACAGCCGCTTCTTAGACGAAAATTATATATGCAAACGATAGAGCGAGTGATTCTAAGAAACTTGTGTTCTATAAACTTCAACCGCAATTCAAACATTACAAAGTTAATGGACATCATATTGGTTTGAATAGTTGTTAATTGTTTATTAAATTATCAGAAAAGTCGAAAAGCACAATTTTCCTAGAAAATACGTTTTGGTTAGCTTGTTATTAGTGGAGGCCACGACCATCGCTTGACAATACACGAATGTGATGAGCATTTTAACCAATTACATTGTTATTTACTTGATATTGGCAGAATTTGTCATTAATAGTGTATTTATAATGCTAACCCATTATTTTCCGAACACATTTTATGCCCTTTCCAAGTACTCTAACCTAGCTTTCATTTCAAAGTCAGATGCCATAGTGAAAATACATTAGTCTTGTAAAACTCCCAAGGACTTTAATAAATATAATTTGTTTCAGAAATGGCTGCAGCATTCGATGAATTAGAGTGTCTTGAAGCCCTTGAAGACCTAGGTGCTGCAGACCAACAGGATATTCCCAGAAGATGCATCACTGACAGGATGAATCTTTTCCATTCTCTGCATGATGAGGAGTTCATCAAAAGATTCTGCTTATCGAAAACAACAGCACTCACTTTACAAGACAAGCTACAGATTAATGGAACTCGAGATGGGAGAGGTAATATTGACTTTAATTGAGCCAGTTGAATTATTTTATATTAACAGCATTATAACGTTTGCTTGTATTGTTATAAATGCAGTTGTAAGTTTTTTAGAAAATCCAAATGAAATTTCTAAATATTAACACAAATACATGGATAAGTAAGAAGTTATTATGTCTTTTGATAAATAAAACATTTTTAGTGTAATCATGATAATATATCCATGTTGATATTTTGTAAATAACAATAATTATCTGCTGATATGGTTATTAAAATGTTCTAAATATGTATGAGTTTTATAACAAGGGTTATATTTAGAAAATAGTGATTTCTTCTGAACGTCAAAATCTAAAATGTGTTGTATTTCTTTTCAGGATCACCAGTACCACCACACCTACAACTGTTAAATACATTGCGATGGATGGCCACTGGTAGCTTCCAGTTGACTATTGCTGACACTTTTGACGTTTTACAACAACTTGTGAGCAACTGCACAGCCAAACTAGTCCGAGCCATTGCATCTCTGCTACAAGATTATGTGAAACGACCATCGAGAGAACATTTTTCTAACATCAGGAATTATTATTTTGAAATGTCTGGTTTTCCTGGGGTATTGGGTGCAGTTGACTTCACACATGTACCTATTCAGAGTCCTGGAGGTGCTAGAGCAGAAGAGTTCAGGTGTAGAAAGGGATTTTTTTTCTTTGAATGTTCAGGCAGCTTGTGGACCAAATTTAGAATTTTTTGACTTTATGTGCCGTTGGCCTGGATCTGTTCGTGACAGCCGAATATTTAATAATAGCAGATTATTTTTTGATCTTCAACATGATCTGCTAGAAGGGCATCACTTATTAGGTGACTCAGCCTATCCACTGCTACCATTCCTCCTCACCCCAGTGGCGAATCCTGTTGGCCAAAGAGAAGTCAGATACAATATATCACATTCCAAAGCACGAAATACCATTGAAAGAGCATTTGGTGTTCTGAAAATGAGATTCCGGTGCCTCACCATTCCATTGAAAATTAATTTAACAACAGTCATGGCGACTATTTGCAGTGCAGCTGTGTTGCATAATATGGCTGTTAAGTATAAAGAAGATCTGTACATGTGTAATGATGATGGAGAGGAAGAAAGTAAATATTGAAGGAAATATAGAACACTGTAAATGCTGCCGGTCGACAGAAGAGAAATAATATCATTAATGAATATTTTTCTTAAATGCTTCATGCCAAAATGCCATTTTTGGTTAATATTTTTTGTTTTGCTTAAATTAAGCATATGACAGTTATGATATTGATTGTACACTATAGCAATCCTCAGGATATGACAATTATGATTTATTTTGACTGTATATTATAATGTTCCTCATGAAATGAAAATAAGGGTTTATTTTGATTGTCTCATACTATTCCTCATGATATGAGTTATGATTTGTTCTGATTGTACGTACATTTTACTATTCCTCGTGATATGAAAATTATGTTTTATTTTGAGTGTTCATTATACTATTCCTCATGATAACGTCCATGCCTTTGATATGCATAATTCATTATATCTTGAATATAATGGATAATAAAAATATGAAAATTGATATTGTTTCCTTTATCAAAATAACACATTGTGCTTATTGCAAGTACATTGTCAAATATTTTAAGTATGATGGTATAAAAGTAAGTAAAGTAAGGTGTATGTCATGAACTATTTATAGTTAATAAATAACCTTAAAATACAGCATTCATCCAAAACCAAATTTCAGTGACACGAAGAAAGAAAACTGAAAACTTATATTAATGAAAAAGATTGCAAAACATGGATACATAATCTTGATGCCAGGATGAGAACCTTTAATGGTCTAAGAGTCCAGCTCCTTCAGTTTCTCCTCCCAAAACATTCTTTTAGCCCTAAGCATGTGCATTTTTTCTTGATGGCATTCTTCCCAGTGCTCTAGTGTTCGTTTGCTTAACTGAGTTTCTTATGTTTATAATAATTTTCAATAGCACTTGAGATTTGAATTTGGGATTTCTGTTTTTCCGTTTCTGGCCTTAGTTTCTTATGGATGGGCTTTCCTTTTTCTGTTGATTTTCCAACGGGTCCACTAATCAGTTCTAATTCAGTATCATCAATGTCACTGCAGCAGATTACTTCACTTGAGGTTACGTAGCTGGTTTCACCTACATCAGTCGTCTTTGAAGTAAAAGAAAGATTTCTAGCTTGGGAGTTGTCTGAAAAAA
>NW_027213089.1:25000-27500 GCF_042767895.1 Penaeus vannamei | reverse complement strand
TTTCCTCTTTACCTCTCCGTTTGCATTACGTCTCCTTTTCCTTATTTTTTTCTTTGATCTCTCTTTTCCTCTTATCATTTCATTTGCCCCCCCTCTTTCTCTCTCTCTCTCTCTCTTTCTTTTACTTTTCTTATTGTTTTCTTTTGTACCTATCCTTTTCTCTCTCCCTCTCGTCTCCATTTCTTTCTTACCTTTTTGTCTCCCTTCCCCTCTCCACCATTCCATTTATCTCTCTTCCATTTTCTCCCTTTCTCCCTCCTCCTTTCCTTTTCCTTAGTCTTACACCTTTTCTTTGACCCCCCCCCTTTCCCCTCTTTTCTCTAGATGTTAATACAAATTGATAAATATATAAGATAGATACATAGATAGACAGATTACTTGATAGACAGAGAGAGCGAGCAAAAGAGAAAGAGAAACGAGGAAAAACAAGTAAATAAACAAACGTAGTGAAAGGTGATGATACCAGTAACTCATTGAGAAGGTAAAAGTAGTAATAATCATGGTAATACTGATGACAACGTGAATAATGGTAACATGATAATAATAACAGTAATAATGATACTAATACTGATAATTATGATGATCATTGGAAGGATGATAATAACAGTTATGCAAATCATAAAAAGTCCATAATAAGAATGTATAATAAGAAATAAAAAGAAATTCATGGAACTTTTTACAATTTGTATCTAGACACGAACGATGACACAGGATTATGCCATAGTTTTTTTTTTTTATTCTCTTCATCATTTTCTCCTTCTCTCCTTTCTCTTTGAATCAAATGGCCTCTTTCTTTTTTCCTTCTCTCTCTTCCATCTTCGTCTTTGTCTACTTCATTTATATTCTATACTGTGTACCAAGAATAAAACATTATGAATTAAACTTTGAAAAGGTGCCACAATACAGTTTATTGAACAAAAGGGTGATTTTTAAAGAACAGAGCTTTTCAAATATTTACTGATAGCATGGTTATCAGTAAGTACTTGAGAGATGGAAAGATATAGATATCCACATGCATACATACATTCATGTAGAGCGAAATACAAGTTTAAAATTATGAAGTTGTAAAATCTTATGAAAAAGAAAATTATACTCGAAGAAAATAAATCAGACCTCAAAGCACGGAAGACTATCATCGAAATTCTCAATACAGGGCTTCCCCGTTTTTCTTTGAAATGTAGCCATTTCCTGTAATCATTTACAGAAGTTTTTGTGTATTTGCAGTGCTTGCACACATGAATAAATAAAGCAACGGAAATTAATTAAATGGAATTTGCAGCACAACTTATTGAGCAAAGAAGGTAATGCACAAACAATTATAAGAACATTTTAAACTTCTAGTGATACGGTCATTCCATATGAATTCAACAGGAGTTAGATAACAATTTTGTTCAAATTTGGAGGATAAATTGTTCTTGATGTAGAAGACCCAAATTCCAAATTTCAAGTCAGTTAGGCTTTTTGGGACACAATTACAGGGTTCTGAAAATTATAGTATTTCAGGGCTTTGCGTAGCCCATCGAATGGAAAAAAATGGTGTTTATTTCTAATAACCACAGGAAGGCCAGTGAAGGCTTATTTTGAAACTCTTTGAGATGTAACCAAAAATTCATTTTAACTAGTGCAAGGGAAAGTAGTGTGGAATTCATGTTGAACAGATTGCAACAGGAACGACGAAGGGAAGGGCAAGAAAACACACGAATATGCCGAAGGCCTTTTCACTATTGCTTCGTCAGGGCATATAGTGAAAAGGCCTTCGGCATATTCGTGTGTTTTCTTGCCCTTCCCTTCGTCGTTCCTGTTGCAAGGGAAAGTAGGATATGAAACATACTTGAAACACAAAATTTGTCTTCCGTTTGGCCCTGAGAATTAGTACCTCTCCTCCCAAGCCTGATTCTCGTGCCAATCAGTCTTTTAATCATCGAACTATCGGGGTAGAAAAATGAGAGTGGAACCTCAGAGGGTTTTGAAGCCATGAATCTTTTTATTGAGTCATTCCATATGAATTCAACAAGAGTAAGAAAATAATATTACCTCACAGCTTAGGATTTTGTTCAATTTTAGCATTTATATTCTTCTTGATGTGAAAGATCTAAATTCCAACTTTCAAGTCAGTCAGGCGTTTTGAAAATTGTAGTATTTCGGTATTTCACGCAGCCCCCGAAACGAAAAGTAGGATTTTGTTCAAATTTGGTACATGTATTCTTCTTGATGTGGAAGACTCAAATTCCAAATTTCATATATATTTAGCGTGTGAAGATGATGGCGATAACGATTATAATAACAGCAACGATAATGGTGACAGTGAGTAATGCTAATCCTAGTAATGAATATTGCAACAATGGTAATAGTATTGTGCCTCCACGTAATATATTTTTGACACTGAATTTATGAATAAAATGTTCCCTGAATGTTACCACTCAATTTATCTCTCATTTTCCATTTCTCTTTCTCCCCTCACACTTTCATTTTCTCATCTCTCTTATAGTGCTTGCATTCT
>NW_027213089.1:15000-20000 GCF_042767895.1 Penaeus vannamei | reverse complement strand
TCTCTTTCTCTTTATTAGGTCTACTTTTCCGTTTTCTTGTTCTCCCTTTTCCTCTTTTTAATTGTTTCCCTTCCCCACCCTCTCTCTCTCATTCGCATTCACTCTCTCTCTCCCTCATTCATTCTCTCACAGTGCTTGCTCTCTCTCCCTTTCTTTCTCTCTCTCTCTCTCTCTCTAAAAAAAAAAAAAAAAAAAAATGTGGAACTTTACTGAATTGGCATAATTGCGTCAAAATACATGACAGACAAATACATGTACAGGTTCACCAATTATATGATGATGATACAAATGTTTTGGTTAAATTCATCGCTATTTTCACTATTAGAGATCGTTGAACTTTTAATTGGGATGAAAAATATTTAGCCTAAAATTTATTATTGCCACTATTATTATTATCATTACTCTTATTACTTTCATTATCAGAATCATTATTATCAATATTATTATTATAATTCATATCATCTTCCTCCTCCTCGCTATCATTAGTATCATTTTTATCATTCATACCATTATTATTATAACTGTTATTGTTTCTTTATTATTGTCATTAAATTGTTATCATTACCGTTATTGAATAGCTGTTCTTTCTTTGGCGTGAGAGAGAGAGAGAGAGAGAGAGAGAGAGAGAGAGTGAGAGTGAGAGAGAGAGAGAGAGAGAGAGAGAGAGAGAGAGAGAGAGAGAGAGAGAGAGAGAGATTATCATATGGTGACAAGAAGGATATTAAAATACAAGAAAGTGCTCCTTACTATTTTTACATCACTACCATGTTTTTTTCCACCAATATCAGACTTCCCTCGTCATAACACATTACAGTAATGCAGAAAAATCTGGAGTACGCCTAGGGAGGAAAAATCCTAATAATCCTCCTTTAAAATCACTTAAGGAGTTTGCAAAGTACGATTTCCTGCCAAAGCGCTTTTGAGTCTGTTTTCCTCAATTAAGTAACGAACCAAACTGCTGACCGTAATCAACGAAGCTGTGATAAGCCTAAGCAGGAAAATGTATATAATATCACATATTGTAAACTTGCAAGGTGTGAAAAATAGTTTTAGTTTTCATTGATTTTCTTTGGGTTATGTTTGTTGTCATAAAGTCTCAGTCTCTCTCTCTCTCTCACACACACACATAGTGGCTGCTTGCTTGTTTGTTCTCTCTCTCTCTCTCTCTCTCTCTCTCTCTCTCTCTCTCTCTCTCTCTCTCTCTCTCTCTCTCTCTCTCTCTCTCTCTCTCTCTCTCTCTCCCCAAAGGCCTGGGCGAAGTACAATTCTTCTTTTTATTTTGTGATATCTTTCACCGCTTCAGTTCTCTTATAAACAGAATAAATTCCTTTGGATTATTGTGTTTTAGCTCCTTATCCAATCAGTCCTTTTATCGTATAACGGGAGTGGCCAGCCTTTGTGAGATATAATCTACCTTTTCTACGTTACCGATCTACCAGCCTAAGTTTCAAACATTTTCCATAAATGTAACTGTAACAGTCTAATAGCTTACTCCCACTCGAGGTATGAGAGGTTGGCTTGCGGGGGAAGTGATACCAATTAATGTTTACGTTGACAATTATCAATACGACTCACGGGTGTAGACAAGACAACCTAACTCTGGGTCAACTTTTTATCTAACAGTAATCAGTATTTGTAAACTAACAAAAGCACACACTGGCCCTACAAGTAATGACAATTTACTTATCAGGTTTAACAGCAACCAGCTCTCACCTTCTCGTACCAACGCGCACGGTTCTTGCCCACTGGTCAGTTTCCGCTAATCCCCCCAGGCTGCATGATAACACAGTAGTCTGTCTTTATAAATAAGTGTATGTTATTCATACATGTCCATCATTATAAATATAAATATAACTTATTCCGAAAAAAAAAGAGAAATATAATAATCCAAGTATCATGAGTACTTAGATATGCTATTGGTTATTTTTGCATGGCAACTGAAGGACGCATTATAAACAGATACAGTTGTGTGATCGACTTAAAACAGCCTTGTGATCGATCGACTGGTCGTCCATCCCCGTCTTGTAACATCTTTATCCTGAGGAATACACAAAGTTACTTTTGTGTCATTAAAAAAAAAATTATCGTACATTTGCCTTTTGGTACAGCTGGAAACTATTGTACTTTATAAACGAGACATGCAAAATCAGAGTCAAATATATATATTTTTTTATAAATTCTTTCATCGCTCCTGATCGCTCAAAAAAAAAGACCTTAGTTTTATAAAAAGAAAAGGCGTCCGTAACATTTATAAGATATTTATCATCATGTAAAACTGACTGAGGTACTAATACTCATCGTCAGTATTATTATCAGTATTATGAACAATATCATTATCATTACAATCGTAACTGTTATTTCTGGTATCACTTATCATTATTGTCATTACTATTATTATAAGTACTTTTATTGCTATTATCATTAAACTATTGCTATTACTGTTATTACCATGAACATTCTTACCATTATCATCATTATAACCATTGTGAACTATGATTACCATTATTCATCATCATCATGGAGCTAACGCCGACGAGGGCGCATAGCCGTATCCACCCTTTGTTTGTACCTACGAGGGTCCCTTACGGCAAGCCGACAGTGGAACTCGACCCATCTCAAGCTCCTCACGACAGGTTTGATCGATCTGCCCAAGCCATGACTTCTTAGGTCGTCCCACAAGCCTCCTCCACCCAGGGTTGTCTCGAATAGAGACAACCTGGTGGGCAGGATCATCCAGAGGGAAGCGAGCCAGGTGGCCGTATAGCCCGAGATGGCGATCACGGATTGTGCAGGTAAAAGGTAATGTACCAGTCTCAGTGTGCAACCGTTGGTTTGACATGTGGTCCCGTCAACCGTACCCCATGATCCGGCGGAAGGACCTATTCCAAAAAGCATCGACGTAACTCCAAGGCACAGGATAATGTTCAAGTTTCACTACTATATAGCAAAACTGGCATTATTAGGGCCTTGAAGACACGTTGCTTGGTCCTTCTGCAAAGGTACCGGCATCTCCAAATACTCTTGTCGAGAGAAGTTATGACCCCTGCTGCCAGGCCAATCCATCTGCTGACTTCCTGGTCTGACAGTCCAGAGTTATGAACTACACTACCAAGGTATGTAAAGCTCTCTGTGACTTCAATGTCCTCGCCGCAAGCATGTACCGACCAAACAGGTTCTCCTAGCAACTCCCCAAAGTCCTGGATCTTGGTCTTGGTCCAGGAAAACTCTAGAACCAAGGGCTTCGCTTCATTACTAAATGCATCCAGAGCCACCACTAAGGATTCCAAGGATTCAGATAAAATAGCAATATCATCAGCAGAGTCAAGGTCTGTAACCTTAATATTGCCCAGAGTTGCTCCACAATGACTGAACAGTAGCTCTGCCCTGTATCCTGTCCATGCAAGTGTTGAAAAGTGTTGGTGCAAAGACACAGCCTTGCCTTACTCCTGAACTAACAGGAAAGAAGCTCGACATCCCCCCCCCCCCTACACTTTACAACACTTTCAGTACCAGTATACAGACTTTCTATTAATCCAACAATACTTGTTGGAATTTCTCTCAGTCTCAGGATCTCCCAGAGTAATTCCCAAAGCACCATACCAAATGCCTTCTTGAGGTCGATGTAGGCTGTAAGCAAACCACGCCCAAACTCACGACGGCGCTCTACAACGACTCAAAGCACAAGGATACGCTCTATTGTGGACTTACAAGGAGTGAGTCCCAATTGCTCCGACCTATGATACGTCTCAGATGGATGAGGGTGAGAACCTTGCTTGGTATACTAGGCAGAGTGATGCCTCGGTCGTTGCTGCAGTCCCATCGGTACCCCTTCGCCTTCCAGAGAGGGATGACCACATCCCTTAACAGGTCAGGGGGAACAGTACCGGACCGCCAGATGGCAGCCAGGACAGCATGCAATCCCCACGCCATTGGTTCACCACCAGCCTTCAACAGTTCTGCTGGGATACCGCATATAGCTGCTGCTTTACCGCTCTTCAGCTTGGAAATCGCCACCCTTACTTCAGTTAGGGAAAGAGGATCCTCACTGATGGGTGGGTCCAGCTACGGAATCTCGACACTACCTGCATCCAAGTTAACTGTTGGTGGGTCAATGTGGTACAACTGCTTAAAATACCGCAACAGGATCTGAGACGATCTGTTCACTTACTAAGCGAACTGATGTCACCTGTGAAGAGGGCTTGGAGTTCAGCTTTCTCAGGGCTTGGTATGCAGGACGAAGGTTATTTACTAAGAAATGGCCTTCTACCTCCTCTGCAAGTCTCCTAATAAACTGTTCCTTGTCCCTTCTTAACAACGTTCAAGTTCTGCGCACCTGACAATAGTGCAAATCCTGATCCCCTGTCAGACGAGCTGCATGACAAGCATCTGTGGCATCCAGTGTCTCCTGCGAGATGAAATTCTGTCTTCCTCTCGGGCTTTCACCAATCGTTACTTGAGCTGTATCAAGCATTTCACGCTTGAAGCTGTCCCACAGAAATCCTGGGTCCGTTAGATTATTGAGCACTGCGAAACGACCGGAGAATGTCTCAACAAACCCTCAGGCACACCCCCTCCCTCAGGCTGTCAGGGTCTCCACTCTCAGCCTCCCCAATTCCGTCAACCGCAGAGGCAACCGATCATCCTGATGCAAAGAACAGACGTTCCAAGCCCCCTCCCTGCATTTCCACCTGATGTTTAGCCTCAGGCAGTCACTCTGGGTGGAAGCCACCTCTGCCACCCCCGCTGACACTGCTCCATTTAAAAGGGGGCGGCAAGCTATGGGACCCATCATCCAACTACGGGGCTCCCTAAGGCTTTCCCCCGCATGCTTCACTCCAGGCTGGCGACTGCCAGAACTCAGGCGGGACGAGTAGTTTCTGTTCCCATCCTGCGTCCCCGCTGTCGCCCTCTCAACAGGGCCTTTCTTGCTGGGTAAGAGGATCATTTCCCCTCCTTCCAGCATTTCCAAATATATTCAGCACTGCCGATTGGTTTTTATC
>NW_027213089.1:0-7500 GCF_042767895.1 Penaeus vannamei | reverse complement strand
CCTTTCTGGCAGGCTGACCCCGAAGAATCTGCAGGAGCTGATGATGATATTGCTCTTGGTGACATCACTGAGCAGACAAACACGTCCTGTAATAGTGATGCACAGGTATGACAAGTTTTCTAAGTTACCACCTCATAGATCAAACCATGATGGAATATGGCATAGGTCATTAAGGGGGCCATCGCGACGAAAATTTTTAAAAATACTCGAACATTTGAAAAAAAAATTGTCCTGTAATCTAGTAGGCTTTGGCAATCCTGTGATGCAATATTTTTGCTAAATACGTAAAAATAAAGGAGTTATAACTAAATCTCTGAACTCTAAGTTACCACCTCATAGATCCAATCATGATTGAATTTGGCATAGGTCATTAAGGGGGCCATCACAACGAAAATTTGAAAAAAAATGTCCTGTAATCTAGTAGGCTTTTATAACTAAACCTCTGACCCCCCCGTCCTCCCCGCCTCTCGCTCCGATGGTTACTGTGCCGTGTCCGTGCAAATATACTCGACAAATTTGTTTTTTTCGGATTTTTTCGATTTATTTATGCATTCTGTAGTAGCTAGCTGGCAACTCTGTTTACCCATCAGCTGATTGCCAAGACTGGGACTCTGGTAGACAAAGCTCCACCAGAAATCAGAGCGATTTGTTGCCACCTTCTACCTCCACGACACCATCTCGCAGACATACACCCTCATCACACAGTAAGGGGGCACAACTAATGGTAGATGTTATTTTTGTATCTAATAAATATTATATGATAAGAAACAATTCTCAATAACAGCTGCAGCAGTTGTTTATACGTATGAAATACCTCACTTGGTCAGGTTAGGCACAGCGAAGCCTGTGATGACATGCACTAGATTGACGCAAAGATAGAAATTTAAAATAAATGAAACAAAACAAAACAAAAATTGAGGGAAAAATATTCTGAACTTCGGAGCCCAATATCTCAAAACTACAACTCTCGTTTTTTTCAATTTCTCCATAACTACTTTGACGATTCTAATGGGATTCGGATCATTTGAAAGCTGAATACATTTGCGATTCTTTCTATTTGAGGATATTTCATTCACGTAATAGAAGTGCATGTATTATATCTTAAGTAGATAAGGCTGAGCATTTAGAAATAAATGAATTCCCACTAAACTAAAAGGAAATTTAAAAATCCGTCTAATAGAGATTTTAGGTATTGCTATTGAGTATATGTTGTATTTTTTTCAACAAGTTTAGTAAATGGATGAAATGCGAATATGAAATTTTGTAATTTTTCAAAAACTGTTTTTAAAAAGATAACTTTGTTGTATATTATTGAAATGATATGAAACTTGGTGTTCTTTATAACTATATATGTATATATATCATATTAAAAAATTGCGAAAATCTGATCATAACTGACGAACTTTGCTCTCGAGCGCAATGGCCCCCTTAACATTGAGGAAAATGCCATAATACAACAAAAACACTGAATGATAGAGTCATTAGTCAACTACAAATATGTGAAGACAAGATTAATAATTCATGATCAATTTTTATTTTAGTTGAAGATGATGGTCCATACTTGGATTAGTATGAAATAAAATATTTACATAACAGTGCTAGGTTTTACAGAAAATGTAATGTATATATTTAAAGTAAATAAATATATATAAGACATAAAACATATATGTAGTGGACTTACAATGAAGGCATTATATATTTATACACATACAATTTATATTTGTACGGTGCTTTTTTCTGTGTATTAAAAAACGGTAATCGTTTTTTTAATGCTTTCTTTGATTTTCTGACTTTTTGTTTATTACTACTACTACTACTACTATTATTGTATACATACATATATATTAATATGTGAATATATCTGAGTTAGCCTGATTTACATAAATTATTTTTTCACCTTTTTATCATGACATCTCTATTAGACAAATAATTCATCCATTAGAAATCAATGTAGAAAAGGTATGAATGAGAATGGATATCTTCACAATACAAGAGATGTATTTGACTGTTTTCGATTCTATCTTTGCCAGAAATACATGACGAAGATAGAATCGAAACCTGTCAAATACATCTCTTGTATTTTGAAGATATCCATTCTCATTCATACCTTTACTACATTTGTCAACATGAATACAGTTCATTAGAAATCAAGTTTATTTTGTTTCCTCAGGATCCAGAAGTTTTACTCGAGTCATTCCGCAAGGAATGGCAGAGGGAACTGAAGGAGTGTGGGGGCAGAGGTCCTCACCAGGCCTTGGCAAGGCCATCTCCCACAGGAGGGCCTGCCACAGGACCCCCAGTAAGATCTCCAGCGGCACATAAGCCCCCAAGACCACAGAAGCCTGTCACCCCAGTCCATGGAAACTCTGGGCTCCTGCAAGGAACACTTAGCAAAGTTGAAGGAGGAGGAGGAGAAGGAGGGAGTAGTGGAGAGGTTGAGGGAAGTGAGGTCAGTGTTAGTGAGAAGAACAACAACAGTGAAACTGGTAACAATTTGAGCAATAGCAATATGGGAAATAGTGATGACACAAGCACTTTGAATGCCACTGAAGGTCCAAAAGAAGACACCAGGTCAGATGTAGAGATTAAGGTAAGATGATAAACAATGAGATTGTATTATTAAATCATTTTTTTTTCCATAGACCTTCCTTTCCAAAAATTTTGCTTTCCTTCATGACCAAATCCTACAATTTCCTTTTTATAGCTTTGTTGGTCAGCATGTCAGCATATTTTATATATATACAGTATTATTCATAATAGAGTATAAGTTGATATCTCTTATTTTATGTCACATTTTGTTTTGCGGATTTTCATATTGCCCTGAAAATAAGGGTTTCATAAAAAAAATATATAGTAGTCAAACTATAACAGTTCTGGATATATAGGCCTAGCCCACCTAAAATGTTTAACTATGTTACTGGATCTGTTCCACCAACACCTGTGATTATCTTTGGCAGTAGATCATTAACCCATTGGATCAAGGTGCTGTGACCATCACATCATAAAAATAAAAAAAAAATTGGCTGAGGGCTGGGTTACAGGAATATGCCATCATAGAAAATAACTTGCCACAAGTGCACAAAGCTCTTGGAGAAAGATTAGAATCAGTGGACATTTAGAAAGGGGCCCTTGCATTATTTCCAATAGTAAATGAGTGTGCAGTATATCACCTGTGAGCCATGGTTGGAAGAGCACTGGCTCCAGGGAGGACATATTCCGTGCCTACCATGACCAGCGGTCAGATATTTAAAAATTACACAAATTAGAAATGGTTACTTATTGTTATTGATCTTGTACATTGTAAACTACCTAAAGAAATGTCTAAAGTCTGTGCAAAGGAAACAGTCTATAAACAGCATATCAAATGACAAATATATACCATACAAAATGGTAAAAAGCAAAAATCACTGATATAAAGGGGAGGCAAGGAGTCTTGATACCACACATGAATGTTCATGTGGGCCAGTCCTAATACCTGTATTTTTGGCCCAGTGGGGAGTGAGGCACTCTGATCCAATAGGTTAATGTGATGTAAGATTTCCAACCTGTCTATGAGATATTCCATATGAGCATAAAAAAAAGTCCAAAAGTCACAGATATCGACTTAAAGGAACATAAAGGAAGGGTGCTGGGTTTTGCCAAAAATTCACAAACACAGCAGTGTTATATTAATGCAATGTTTATATTTGGTTGGATAGTGTCTGAGAGAGTGGATTTCATTTTTTTGTAGAAATTAACTACAAGATAGACTGGGTATGTGGACTTCCTTTGCAGGCTAACAAAATTGAAGCTTCTGAAAACATGTCAACGATACCTCCAATAACATATTCCGTGATCTTCCTCACACAGGCTACAGAACTGTTCAACAAAGCAGTTGAGCTTGAGCAGAGTGGATGTTTGTATGAAGCCATCCAGTTCTACAGGCGAGCCATGACGCTTGTGCCTGACATAGAGTTTAGGGCACACCGCCACAACATGCTAGAGAGGCCAGAAGGTAAGTCTGCCCTTTTTTTTTCTTTCTTTCTTTTCTTTTTTTCTTACTTTTTTTTCCTTTTCCTTTTCCTTTTCCTTTTCCTCTCCCTTTCCCTTTCCCTTTCCCTTTCCCTTTCCCATCCTCTCCCTTTCCTTTCCTTTCCTTTCCTTTCCTTTCCTTTCCTTTCGTTTCCTTCTCTTCCCTTCCCTTCCCTTCCCTTCCCTTCCCTTCCCTTCCCTTCCCTTCCCTTCCTCTCCCTTCCCTTCCCTTCCCTTCCCTTCCCTTCCCTTCCTCTCCTCTCCTCTCCTCTCCTATCCTTTCCTTTCCTTTCCTTTCCTTTCCTTTCCTTTCCTTTCCTTTCCTTTCCTTTCCTTTCCTTTCCTTTCCTTTCCTTTCCTTTCCTTTCCTTTCCTTCACTTCACTTCACTTCACTTCACTTCACTTCACTTCACTTCACTTCACTTCACTTCACTTCACTTCACTTCACTTCACTTTCCTTCCCCTTCCCCTTCCCCTTTCCTTGTTTTTTATCATTTTTTTTCTTCCTCTAACCTATTATATTCTTTTTCTTATATTAAATTAAATGTCATTATTACATCTGAAGACTATATGGTCTTGGATATTCCATTTATCATTGTGATTGATCAGTCTCGGGGTTGCAGAGTGACACCTTGAATACATACAGCTTTATTTCATCATGCAGATATTAGAGTTCTTTTACATTTTCCACCATTTTATAATGAAAAATCTGCTGTAAAAGGCCCATGTTGAAAACCACAGATTGTGTTAGGATTGAGAGTCTGAGAATGCCCTCTGTTTGTGGAGAAAAATGAGTTCCTTTCCAGAATTAAAATTATGTAACAAAATATGCATTTTACAGCCATTGGAATGAGTTCACAATTTTATCCATCTTTTCATGCAGTTTTAGATTTATAACACAAGTATTTGCTATACAATTTTTTTTAAGATAATAAGAAAGTATTTTTCTTGGGAAAAATTTAATGTAGAACAGATAGTTGAAAAGAAAAGTTACTTCTTGCTTTTTGCTTTCTAAGATATACGTCACAAACATAGAAACAATTACCTAACAGTTGATTATAATGTCATGGGAAGAAATTTATTGTCCTGTTTTGTTTTAATACTAATTTGCTGTCATTGGCAATTAAAAAATATACCTGATGAGTGAAAATATGTGTTGGATCATGCATTACCAAATTATTATTATTTTATTTTTTAAATTCTTTATTATGTTTTTATATTTATCATCCCCCCTCCCCTCTAATCCCTTGCCTGTTGCTGTCATGGTTGGGCTTAGGAGACAGAGACTGAGGCCCAATGTAACCATCCCTCCTACTTTGCCTCAGCTAATTTTACATGGTGGTTTTCTTCTCCTCCTTTCGTTTTCCATCTCTTTTTCATCCCCTTCTGTCCCCTTTCTAAAGTGTGAAAATCATACTGAAAGGATGAAAAGCTGGCTTTGTGTCAGTCCTACATGGCCTTTGGGAGTCATGGGTACAGCATGGGGACCCTGAGAGGTAGAGCATTTCTCCTCCTTACATATTTCAGGCTCACCATCGCAAGTAATGAAGAATTTTTACTCTTTTACTCTTGTTAGACGAATTAAGGTTTGCCCCTTCATCAACTAGCCTATCTAAAATTGACTTCTCTGGTTTCCCGACCCCTGTCTCTCTTTTGACTACTGACACTAATACCCATGTTTGATAGTTCTATCCATTTCAGTCCATCCAATCAGGTCAATACTCAACTAGAGAACACCCCCTACTTTTTGTTTCTCTCTTTTTTAAACCAGCCATTCTGACAATAGCTTTCTCTTCCAACAATATCTCCAAAAACAAGTAGGCAAAGTGTCCTTTCCCAGTCGTTCCTTGTCAGTTACATTTGAGTCCAGAGCTCATACACTCTCTACCCTGACTGATCTCACTGGCATATCTATTCCTGCCTCAACCTCAAAGTCAGAGTTTGTCCCATATCCATCTGGATGTAAGGGACATGTTTTGTAGAGAAACATGCTTACTAAGCCGCAGGATGTTGCAGTAGGGTGGCCAGTTCCTTTCTGCCCCGACTTTGACCTTAGCATGCTGACATCAGCATACCAGTGCTCATTCACAGTTGAGTCGACTGAGAGGGGCAGCCCAGGACCATGTGATTGCAAAGCCAGCGGTCTACTACTGAGCTATGCCATCTCCAACCTCAGGACCTCCCCCATTAAGTTTATATTGGTTGAGTGTCTTGCCCAGTCTGACCATATTGATCCTGTCCCCATCAGTGTCAAACACGTAGGGGTTTTGACCATCCAGCTAAACACTGTTGTACCACAGCCCGCTGCCCTCTATGTGCCTAACCAGGTCATAACCATTCAAATTGCTCTGCTCAGTCCATTCACATGTGCCAAGTGTGGTGGCTACCATAATGTATTTTATAGGAGCTGCCTTGCCTATTAAGTCAAATCTGAGATAACAATTCTCAGATTCAAACTATGCCCCATTCTCCATGAGGCCAGACAGGAAGCATGTTGACAAAGTTTTTCTCTCTCTGCCTATTCCATAACTGTCCTTCACTCTATTCCTCTCCCATCTTCTCAAGATGTCTGTACATCTTCCACAATATCTCGTCTGTCTACCTCCCTGAATCATCTTATTTCTACTCCTTTGTCTGTCTAAATCTAGGTATCTTTACCACTTCCCCAACACCTCCTCACTGTACCTGTCACACCAGGCAATCTGAAGGTTCCACCACATCTCCTGCCACATCCTCTCTTATACCCATCTCTTCCTCTGCTCCTTGGACATTTATCCCCTCTTCTCCTCATAAGGAAACCTTTGTTTCTCAGCCCTCCCCACCCAACTCCCCTTGAGAAACTCTTGAAGACATTCAAAACTTCCTAAATATGACCCTCCTACTCCCTGTACATTCAAAGTAATTGCTGATGTCCATCCTCCTCCTCAAGTGCCCCAAACCCCACTTCTTTCAAGACTCTCCCAACACACCTCATCCTCCCCTTCACCCCCACCCCCCCATTTGTCCTTACCACTCCCACCTGGACTCACATGATTCCCGTATGTCACAACAGGGTTCTTCTCCAGATCCTTCCTCTCAAGACATTCTTCCAGATACTTAAACACCTTCCCATATTCTGCTTATCTCATTCCCAGATTCTTATCCTACTTCTCCAATGCTCATTTATACCAGTATTACTCAGAAATTGCTTCATAATGGCTCTTTTGCAGAATTCTTTATACAGTAGTCCTCTTCCTTCCTCAGATAGATACTTTCTATTTTATTTAATCACCCTATGCCCTTATCCCCTTCCTCTTTTACTAATTCCTGCCTTACTCCATCTGTCTTTACCCTTTCCACTACCATAGTGTCCTATTACGCACTTTATCCTTAGACATCTAACATGTTATCCTGATTAACTCATTTTTACCCTTTTTGCCACAATACTTTACCATAGTGCTCTATGACCTCTGATGTCTAGTACATTTATTTGTTTTAACCATTAACCA
>NW_027213086.1:40000-42500 GCF_042767895.1 Penaeus vannamei | reverse complement strand
CCTGGTATATCCACTCTCCACTTTGGGAGAGGGAGAGTGTAGGAGTGGAGTGGGGGGGGGAGTGGAGGAGTTGAGTGGAGTGGGGGAAGGGGAGATGGTGGAGAGTTACAAGGGGAGAGTAGAAATGGAATGAAAGAGGAGAAGAGAAGGTGAAGAAATGGGGGAGAGGAGGAGGAGTGGATAAATCTAGAGGAGAGGGGGTGGAGGTGGAGGAATAAAAAAAAGGAGGTGGTAGAGGAATGGAGGGGACTCAAGGTGAGGGGAGGGAGAGAGAGAGAGAGAGGGATGTGGTGGGAGAGAGAGGGGTAGGTGGAGAAATGGATGGGGAGGGTTGAGAGGAGGGAGAGATGGAAGGGTGAGGCGGCAGAAGAAAGTGGAGAGGAAGAGCCGGGTTGCACTAAAGGAAAAAGAACTATGGGAAGAGAGTAAAAATAATATGGATAATAAGGCTTATATCAATAAGTTAAAAATTACAAATGCACAGAAAAAAACACAAAAGCTCACACATGCATTACAAACACACACACACACACACACACACACACACACACACACACACACACACACACACTCACACTCACACTCACCCCCAGACCCCCTCACTCACTCACTCACTCACTCACTCACTCACTCACTCACTCACTCACTCACTCACTCACTCACTCACTCACTCACTCACTCACTCACTCACTCTCTTTCTTTCTTCTTCTGTCTCTCTCTCACACACACACACTCACTCACACACTAACAAACAAAAAACTCTCATAACGAAAAGCACAACAAATCCAGCATCATTCAAAACAAGTGCGAGGAGGAAATTAAAAAACAAACACGTATTAAAGAGCAGAAGAAAATAAACAGCAAAATAAAAATCCGCTGATGACATGACCAGCTGATCTGATACCTCCATCATCTGGACGAGTGCATGACTCCATGTTGAAGGGGGCGGGGGCCAGAGGGCGGGAGAGGATGAGGGGAAAGGAGAGAGGAGGAAAGAAAGAAGGGAGAGGAGGAGGGAGGAAGAGGGGTGAAGAAAAAGGAAGAGAAAGAGGGGAGAGGAGGAGAGAGGAGATAGAAAGAGGGGTGAGGAGATAGAAGTTAAGAAAGATAAGGAACGGGGAAGGGAAGAGGAGGAGGGGAGAGTGAGAATTGGGACTAAAGAGGGATAACAGGGAGATAGGGGAGGGGGAGGCGGAGAGGAAAGAGGAATCAAAGAGGAAAAGGTTAAAGTAGAATCCACGAGGAGGGGAGTGGAATTACGAGAGGGGGAAGGGGGAGAGGAAGAGGAAGAGAAGTATAATAATAATAATAATAATAATAATAATAATAATAATAATAATAATAATAGTACTAATCCTAAAAGTAATAGTAATACTATTAATAATAACTACAACAAAGAGGAGAAGTAGAAGAAGGAGAAAAGACGAAGAAAAAGGAGGTTGGAGAAGAAGAAGAAAAGGAAGATATGAGGAGGAGGAGGAGGAAGAAGACGGAGAAGAAAATGAAAAATAAAAAGAAGAAGAAAGACAAAGAAAAGATAAACACTATACACAGACATGACAGACCGACTGCAGAAAACATAACTGAAGGCTTCCTAGAATTAACGACAATGTCATTTTTTTTCATTTTGATCTTAAAGGAATCTAAATCACTTTTTAAAATTCTCGTACCGCACTTACTCCTAATTTCTGTCTGTGCCTGTGTTTCTATCTGTGTCTGATTGCTTGCCTGCCTGCCTGCCTGCCTGCCTGCCTGCCTGCCTGCCTGCCTATCTGCCTGTCTGCCTGCCTGCCTGCCTGCCTGCCTGCCTGCCTGCCTGCCTGCCTGCCTGCCTATCTGCCTGCCTGCCTGCCTGCCTGCCTGCCTGCCTGCCTGCCTGCCTGCCTGCCTGCCTATCTGCCTGCCTATCTGCCTGCCTGCCTGCCTGCCTACCCGCTTGCCTACCCGCCTACCTTCCTGTCTGCCAACCTGCCTTCCTGCCTGTCTATAGTCCTCCCTCTATCTCTCCTATCACACACCCGCCTTTCCTCCATCCGTATCCCCTCCCTTCGTTTCCTCTGCCAACCTGCATCAGCATCTCTGTCCCCAACCCTCTATCTCCCTGTCACTCCGTGTCCTTCCTTCTTACCCTCCATCCTTCCCTCCCCCTTCCCTCCCTACTTCCCACCTTCTCCATCTCTCTTTCTCCTACCAACTTTCTCCCTCTCCCTCCCCCCCCCTCTCTCTCTCTCTCTCTCTCTCTCTCTCTCTCTCTCTCTCTCTCTCTGTCTCTCTCTCGCTCTCTCTCGCTCTCTCTCGCTCTCTCTCGCTCTCTCTCGCTTTCTCTCGCTTTCTCTCGCTCTCTCTCTCTCTCTCCTTCCCACCTCTTTATCTTTATCTCCTTCCAACTCCTTTACCATTCCTTCTTCTCCTCCCTCCCTCCCTCCCTCACGCCCTCCTTCCTCCCTACCTTCCCTCCCACCCAAGCCGGGGGCGGGAGCACCGAGTCACGCCCGCCACC
>NW_027213086.1:22500-25000 GCF_042767895.1 Penaeus vannamei | reverse complement strand
GAAGTCGTGGGTGGGGGTCGATGCTTTGGCGTTGAGGGCATGGGTGGGGGTCGTTATGTTTAGGGGCATGGGTGGGGGTCGTGAGGCGGAATGGGCGGGGAATGTAGGCGTGGGTGGGGGTCGTTTGGCGTTGAAGTCGTGGGTGGGGGTCGATGCTTTTATGTTGAGGGGCATGGGTGGGGGTCATTGCGTTTAAAGGGCATGGGTGGGGGTCGTGAGGGTGGGAATGGGCGGGGAATGTGGGGCGTGGTAAGATCTGTTTGGCGCGAAGTCGTGGGTGTGGGTCGATGCTTTGGCGTTGAGGGCATGGTGGGGGGTTTTCGTTTGGGCGGGTTTTTTAGGGTATGGGTGGGGGTCGAGGTGGGAATGGGCGGGGAATGTGGGGCGTGGGTGGGGGTCGTTTGGCGTTGAAGTCGGTGGGTGGGGTCGATGCTTTATGTTGAGGGCATGGGTGGGGGTCATTGCGTTTAGGGCATGGTGGGGTGGTCGAGGCGGGGAATGGGCGGGGAATGTGGGGCGTGGGTGGGGGTCGTTTGGCGTTGAAGTCGTGGGTGGGGGGGTCGATGTGCTGGCGTTGAGGGCATGGTGGGGTCGTTGCCGTTTAGGGTATGGGTGGGGGTCGTGAGGTGAGAATGGGCGGGAATGTGGGGCGTGGGTGGGCTGCTGACGGTGTGGATGTGGGCAATGGGGCGTTGAGCGTATTTTAGGGATCATTTAGCGTTGCAAGCGTGTTTTTGGGCTCCCGGGGCTTTAGTGCGTGCTAGGGGGATTTCAACCATGGGTGTTTGGGCGGGGGGATCGTGGGAAAAGGGGAGGGGGGGGGATGGGGTCTCTGTTCAATTCAAAAAAAATGTCCGTCTAAAAGGATGTAGATTTTCTCTTTTTTTCCCTTATTCCCAATATTTAAAAAAAACATCATAAACAATTATCTATTCTAAATTCTAAAACGCTTTTAGAAGAATAAGGAGAGAGAAAGGGTAAAAACGTCATGGGGGGGTTTCCTCTTTCTGAAGTGGAAAAATAACCCCTATCGCCTACCAAGACGCTATCTACCACATATGTAATTGAACACTAACCCCAAGCCAACTAAACAAAAAAAATTTTAAAAACAAGCAAAAAAAACAGTGGTGAAATAGAATAAAAAAAAAATAATAATAATAAAAGAAAAAAGAAACCAATTAAAACGCAGCCGATGATCAGATCTTAAAAAGGATAAAAAAAAAAAGGATCACATGATAACCCCTCGTCTAATATTCCAAACTAAGGGGGTAAGATGACATGAAGTTATCAGCCCTGACTTCCCCAGCAGCTTATCACTAAGCCTCTTATCATTTGATTTTTCTTCCCCCCCCCCCTCCCATTTAATCTAATCCCCCCCGTCCCCCTTACTAAATCCCCTTCCCCTCCCCTTCCCTCCCCTTTTTGTTTTCCTTTCCTCCCATTCCCCCTTGCTAGGTTGGATTCCCTCTTTCCCCGTCTCTCTCCCTACCTCCTCCTCCCTTCTCTTCCCCCCATTCAGTCCTTTCCCCTCCCCCTGTCCCCCCATCACATCCCCCCTTTTCCTTCTCTCGCTATCTTTTTTACTTCATTAAAAATTTGATTTCCCCTTTTTCTGCCTCCCATTCTCACTTGTGTTAAACCCCCACCCCCCTTTCCCCTTTCCCCCGGTTATTTCCTTCCCTCTTTATCTTTTCTCTATCCCCACCCCCTCTTCGTCTTTGCCCGTCTTTCCTTTACTGAAGTCAGCTTCCCCCCACTCTACCCCCATCCCCACTTCACCCTCCCCCAAACCCCTATTAATGTTGTTTCACCCCACCCCACCATCCCACACAGAAGGCATGAAGAGGAAATGTAAAAGCTTATCAAAGACAATTTCCCACCACCGTAGCATCATTTCCCCCTGCCCATATACCCTGCCCTAATACCCATTCTCTTACCCTTTTTCCCATTTCTAATATCTCTCTCCCTTTCCCCCTCTCAATTTGCGTTTCCTTCTACTACTCTTCTTCTACTTCCATTTCTTAACACCATCTTACTCCCCTTTTTTCTCCTTTTGCGTTTTATTTTATTTTCATCATAGCGCACAGTATGTATGTGCGCGTTTTGCATGTGTACATATTTTCATTGTTCATGTGGCTGTGTGTGTGTTTCGTGTGTTTTTTTTCCCCGAATATCCTACAGACATCTACCCTCTCAGACGACGCACTGCGCCTCCTCAACATGCCCAGGGCTCCCGCCTGCGGCCCTCATTTTCCCCTTGGTATTCGCAGTCCTCTCTTCTTCTTCTTCTTCTTCTTCTTTTTCTTCTTTCTTTTTCTTCTTTTCTTTTTTTCTTCTTCTTCTTTCCTTCTTTTTTTCTTCTTCTTTTCCCTTCTTCTTTTCTTTCTTTCTTCTTCTTTCTTTTTCCCCCTTTTTTTCTTCTCTTTTTTCTTTTTTTCTTCTTCTTCTTTCTTTCTCTCTCTCTCTTTCCTTTCTTCTCTCTCTCTTTTCTCTCTTCTCT
>NW_027213084.1:20000-22500 GCF_042767895.1 Penaeus vannamei | reverse complement strand
TAATCAATAAAATCAACAAAAGCAACCGTCACCATCTGCAGCAAAAAATAAATAGATAGATAAGTCACCATCAACAGGCAAAACCAATCACCATCTGTACATAAAACGAATTTATATCTGCAGACTAAAAGAAGAAAAAAAAATGGTCATCTGCAAACAAATCCCGTCACCATCTGTCTGCTTCCGGTGCTTTCTCTCTCTCTCACCCCGTTACCATCTGTCTGATACCATCTGCCCCCGCACTTCCTCTCTCTCGCAGTCACCTCGTCACCATCTGCTCCTCTCTCTCCCCGTCATCATCTGTCTGACACCACCCGCCCCCCCCCCCCACTTGCTCTCTCTCTCTCTCTCTCTCTCTTTCCCGGCACCATCTGCACCTCTCTCTCCCCGTCAGCATCTGTCTGACACCACCCGCCCCCCCCCCCCACTTCCTCTCTCTCTCTCTCTCTCTCTCTCTCTCTCTCTCTCTCTCTCTCTCTCTCTCTCTCTCTCTCTCTCTCTCTCTCTCTCTCTCTCTCTCTCTCTCTCTCTATCTCTCTCTCCCCGTCACCATCTGCTCCTCTCTCTCTCCCCGTCACCATCTGTCTGACACCATCTACCTCCCCCCTTTCCTCTCTCTCTCTCTTTCTCTCTCTCCCCGTCACCATCTGTCTGACACCACCTGCCCCCCACTTCCTCTCTCTCTCTCTCTCTCTCTCTCTCTCTCTCTCTCTCTCTCTCTCTCTCTCTCTCTCTCTCTCTCTCTCTCTCTCTCTCTCTCTCTCTCTCTCTCTCTCTCTCCCCGTCACCATCTGCTCCTCTCTCTCCTCGTCACCATCTGTCTGACACCACCCGCCCCCCCCCTCTCTCTCTCTTTCCCGTCACCATCTGCTCCTCTCTCTCCCCGTCACCATCTGCTCCTCTCTCTCCCCGTCACCATCTGCTCCTCTCTCTCCCCGTCACCATCTGCTCCTCTCTCTCTCCCCGTCACCATCTGTCTGACACCATCTACCTCCCCCCTTCCTCTCTCTCTATCTCTCTCTCCCGTCACCATCTGCTCCTCTCTCTCCCCGTCACCATCTGTCTGACACCACCTGCCCCCCCCCCTCCCCCTCTCTCCCTCTCTATCCCGTCACCACCTGTCTCACACCACCTCCCTCCCCCACTTCTCTCTCTCTCCTCGACACCATCTGTCTCCCGCACTTCCTCTCTCTCTCCCGTCACCATCTATCTGGCACCACCCGCCCCCCGCACTTCCTCTCTCTCTCTCTCTCTCTCTTTCCCGTCCCCATCTGCTCCTCTCTCTCTCCCCGTCACCATCTGCTCCTCTCCCTCCCCGTCACCATCTATCTGACACCACCGCCCCCCCCCCCCCCCACTTCCTCTCTCTCTCTCTCTCTCCCCATCACCATCTGCTCCTCTCTCTCCCGTCACCATCTGCTCTTCTCTCTCCCGTCACCATCTGTCTGGCACCACCCGCCCCCCGCACTTCCTCTCTCTCTCTCTCTCTCTCTCTCCCGTCACCATTTGCTCCTCTCTCTCCCCGTCACCATCTGCTCCTCTCTCTCCCCGTCACCATCTGCCTGACACCACCTGCCCCCCCCCACTTACTCTCTTTCTCTCTCTCTCTCTCTCTCTCTCTCTCTCTCTCTCTCTCTCTTTCTCTCTCTCTCTCTCTCTCTCCCCGTCACCATCTGCTCCTCTCTCTCTCCCCGTCACCATCTCTCTGACACCACCTGCCCCCCCCCCCCCTTCCGCACTTCCTCTCTCTCGCAGTCACCTCGTCCGACCGTTCCGCAAAGCCTGATCCTGAGCGTGTCGCCTCCGGGAAACGCCGCTTCACAGGGCAAGTATTAATGATAGTCGATGCCGGGCAATTTATCCGACATAATTGGAAGAGAGGGAACAGCAAAGTGATATACGCTTATCAATCTATTGCAATTGCTTCCCTGTTATGGTTTCTTTTTTTTTTTTTTTTTTGGGGGGCGTGTGTGGAGGGCGGGAGGAGGGATGGAGGGTGGGGATGGGTAATTGGGGTGGTTGGGTTGGGGTGTAGTTGATTTTCTTTTATTTTATTTTTTTCTTTCTTTTCTCTCTCTCTTTTTTCTGTAGCTTTTGTCGCGTTTGTCGCTTGTCTTCTCTTCTCTCTCTCTCTCTCTCTCTCTCTCTCTCTCTCTCTCTCTCTCTCTCTCTCTCTCTCTCTCTCTCTCTCTCTCTCTCTCTCTCTCTCTCTCTTTCTCTCTCTCTCCCTCTCTAACTCTCTCTCTCTCTCTCTCTCTCTAACTCTCTCTCTCTCTCTCTCTCTCTCTCTCTCTCTCTCTCTCTCTCTCTCTCTCGCTCTCTCTCTCTCTCTCTCTCTCTCTCTCTCTCTCTCTAACTCTCTCTCTCTCTCTCTCTCTCTCTCTCTCTCTCTCTCTCTCTCTCTCTCTCTCTCTCTCTCTCTCTCTCTCTCTCTCTCTCTCTCTCTCTCTCTCTCGCTCTCTCTCTCGTTCTCCATTGGCCTGCCTGTTTATCTATCTGT
>NW_027213084.1:0-10000 GCF_042767895.1 Penaeus vannamei | reverse complement strand
ACATGTGTGTGTGTGTTTGTCTGTGTGTGTGTTTGTCTGTGTGTGTGTGTGTGTGTGTGTGTGTGTGTGTGTGTGTGTGTATGTATTTGTCTGTGTGTGTGTGTGTCTTTGTCTGTGTGTTTGTCTGTGAGTGTGTGTGTGTTTGTCTGTTAGTGTTTGTCTATGTGTATATCGTTAGCATCTATGTTCGTAAATATTTTTTACCATAAATCCTACTCATTCATCCTACCTCCAAAATAACCCCCAAAATAAATAAACAAAACATCAAACGAAAAAAAACAACAAAAACAACAACATCAAAACATAAGTAATAAGTGAAATAGAAACCGTTTAGATGACAAAGTTGACAGCAGCACATAAGGTCGGGCGGCTCGGCGGCTTAAGCATCTGAGCCTCGAGACAAACGCTCCTGCAGTTTATTTCTCGTAAACTTACTCCGTTCGCCACTTATTATCATCCATTGCGTCCTAGCTCCTGTCTTTTCTTCTGTTTTCTTGTCTTTTGGTGTTTTTTTTTTTCCTTCTGTTTCTCCTTCTCTTTTACTGGTGGTTTTACTTACTCCGTTCGCCACTTATTATCATCCATTGCGTCCTAGCTCCTGTCTTTTCTTCTGTTTTTTGTGTTTTAGTGTTTTTTTCCCTCTGTTTCTCCTTCTCTTTAATTGGTGGTTTTACTTATTCTGTCGTTATCACTTATTATCATCCATTGCGTCCTAGCTCCGTCTTTTCTTCTATTTTCTTGTCTTTTAGTGTTTTTTTTCCCTGTTTCTCCTTCTCTTTTACTGGTGGTTTTACTTATTCTGTCGTTATCACTTATTATCCATTGCGTCCTAACTCCGTCTTTTCTTCTATTTTCTTGTCTTTTGGTTATTGCTTTTTCCCCTGTTTCTCCTTCTCTTTTACTGGTGGTTTTACTTACTCTGTCGTTATTGTTGTTGTTGTTGTTTTTGTTTTAGAGTTAGTGTGTATGTGGAATAGATTTGTAGAATGGTATTATATTGTTTATGTTATCATTATTATTTGTTGTTTTTGTTCGTCTGAATGGAAAGCGAGTTAATAAAAAATAGAAAGAAAATAGCGGTAAAGTAAGAGAGGGAGAGAGACAGACCAATAAAAAGGTAAACAGAGACATAGGAAAACATAGATAGACATGAAGAGAGTAAAACTATAAAAACAACAATCCTAATGTCGTGATATTGCCTAAAATAAAATAAAATATAAATAAATGAATAAATAGATAAATAGATAAAAGTAAATAAAAAAAAATCACCGAATGTCCCAAGTTAACTTTGAGACAGACAGACACCAGCACTCAAGAATTTACGAAGCATAAAAAGGTGTGATCTGAGTTCCATAAAAAGATAGGAAGGAAGAAGCACAATCCACATGGGAGAACTTATAACCTAGTCTCTTAAACTGTTACGTAGGTCGTGGTCAGAAGGAGAAAAGGGGGAGTGGGGGTGGGGGGGAAAGGAGAAAAAAGGCAGGGGAAGGAGGAAGAGGAGGAAGGAGGGGGAGAGGGAGGAGAAAAAAGGCAGGGGAAGGAGGGGGAGAGGGAGGAGAAAAAAGGCAGGGGAAGGAGAAAAGGGGGTGGGGGGGGAGGGAGAAAAAGGCAGGGGAAGGAGGAAGAGGAGGGAGGAGGGGGAGAGGGAGGAGAAAAAAGGCAGGGGAAGGGAAGGAAGAGGTGGGAGAGGGGGAGAGGGAGGAGAAAAAGGCAGGGGAAGGAGGAAGAGGAGGGAGAGGGAGGAGAAAAAAAATCAAGGGGGTATTAAGACAGAGCGAGGAAGGAAAGAGGCAGAGAGAATGGGTGAAGGAAGGGGTGGGATAGGGAGGAGTAGTGAGAAGGCTAGAAGGAAGAAGAAATGAGAAGGGAGGGAAGAGGAATGAGCAGGAGAAGAAAGAGAGAATGGGAGAGAGAGAGAGAGAGAGAGAGAGAGAGAGAGAGAGAGAGAGAGAGAGAGAGAGAGAGAGAGAGAGAGAGAGAGAGAGAGAGAGAGAGAGAGAGACAGACAGACAGAAAGAGACAATCAGACAGACAAAAGAAAGAAAGAAAGAAAGAGACAGAGCCAGACAGCCTAGCAGACAAGACAAGACAAAACAAACAAACGAACATAAAGACAGACAGACAGAGAAGGAGAGAGTGGGGGTGGGGGGAGAAAAAGAGTATGCTTCAAACAAACATACATACATACATACAGACAGACAGACAGAGAAGGAGAGAGAGTAGGGGGGGGGAGAAAAAGAGAGAGCTTGTTTAAGGGCCAGTGTGGTGTTATTGCCTACTTCTCCCACTCTTTTAGAACCAGACAAAGCGAGAACCTTCGCAATAAAGCCAGTTATGTCCCCATCATAGATCTAGGTATTCGCTGTTGGAAGGGGATGGGTAACGAACACAAGATGCAGTGAAGGAGATTGCCAAGAAGCGAAGGCAGGGGGAGAGAGAAAACGGGGAAAATAAAAGAAATTGGGAAGGAAGGGGAAAGAAAGAGGAAAAGAGGGGGGACAGACAGACAAATAAACAAACAGAGAAAGAGAGGGGAAATAGACGGACAAACAGAAAGAGAGAGAGAGAGAGAGAGGGAGGGAGGGGGAGAGAGAGAGAAGAGAGAGAGAGAGAGAGAGAGAGAGAGAGAGAGAGAGAGAGAGAGAGAGAGAGAGAGAGAGAGAGAGAGAGAGAGAGAGAGAGAGAAAATAAGGAAGTTAAGCTGAATTCAATCAGAGGGAAATGTAAATAGAAAAGCAAGAATGAACAGAATAACAGAATAAAGAAAAGAAGGAAAGATATAAAGAAGGAAAGAAGGAATTTGATATTATATCCATTAAATCTATTTATACATTTGTAGGTTAATATTTGTCAAACGCTAACTTATCTACGTAACGCAAGCATTTCCCTATTTCACGTCTATCTTCTCTAGGTCTCTTTGTCTATCTCACAACTATTTTATTCTCTATCTCTCTCTCTCTCTCTCTCTCTCTCTTTCTTCCCCCAGATATTTCCTTATTTCACAACTTTATTCTATAACTTTCTCTCCCCCAATATTTTCCTATTTCATATCCCTTTTATTATCTATCTCTTTCCCTATTTCCCTATTTCTTATCTCATTTATTATCTTTCTCTTCCCCTATTCCCCTGTTTCACTTTTTTTTCTCTCTCTCTTTCTTCTCCAAAAACATTTCCCTTTTTTCATAATTTCATTTTCTCTCTCTCTTCCCATAGACATTTCACTATTTCTCTCACCACTTTCACATCCCTTATTCTCTTTCTCTTTTCCGTATGTCACATATTTATTCTCTTTCTCTTTTCCCACAAATGTTGCCCAAACATTTTATTTCTCTCTTCTCCTATTTTTCTATTTCACTACTCCTTACTCTCTACCTCTCTTCCCTATTTCCATATCTCCCTATTCTACAACACCTTTTTCATATCTATTTATCAACCTATCTCCCTCACACCCCTTTTTAAACTGTGCCCCATTTCAAACCTTTATTTTCTTTCTCTCTTCACCCATTTCCCTATCTCCCTATTTCACAACCCTATTCCACAACACCCCCTTTCCTTTATCTATTTATCTACCTACCTCCCTCACAGCCCTTTTTTAAACAGTGCCCCATTTCAAAACTTTATTCTCTTTCTCTCTTCCCTTATTTCTCTATTTCACTACTCCTTACTCTCTACCTCTCTTCACTCTATTTAACTATCTCCTTATTCCACAACTCTATTCCACAACACCCTTTTTCTTATCCATTCATCTCCCTCATACCCCTTTTTTAACTTTATTCTCTTTCTCTCTTCTATTTCTCTATTTCACTCCTCCTTACTCTCTCCCTCTCTTCCTCTATTCCCCTATATCCTTATCCCACAACACCCCTTTCCTTTATCTATTTATCTACCTATCTCTCTCACAGCCCTTTTTTAAACAGTGCCTCATTTCAAACCTTTATTTTCTTTCTCTCTTCCCCTATTTCCCTATCTCCTTATTCCACAACCGTATTCCATAACACCCCCTTTCCTTTATCTATATATCTCCCTATCTCTCTCACACCCCTTTTTTAAACAGTGCCTCATTTCAAAACTTTATTCTCTTTCTCTCTTCCCCCATTTCCCTATCTCCCAATTCCACAACACCCCCTTTCCTTTATCTATTCATCTCCCTATCTCCCTCGCAGCTCTTTCGCGTGCAGTACGAACTGACACCGAGACGCGAAAGTGAGCTGACGTTGAAGAAAATGACGAATGGCACAAATCACAAGCTCTGGGTTTTCAATGGCAGGAAGTCAGAGGATTTGACGCCCATTTGAAGCCCATCTGTGAGGTGCTTCGCTGCTTTAAGGGTTATTTTCCCTCACTTCTTCAAATCGCAAATGAGTCTGAATGGCAGGAGGGGGGTGGTGTGTTAAGGGGGAGGGAGGGGGAAGGGAAGGGGAGAAAGAGGGGGGGAGGAGGAGAGCTGTCGACGAAAGGGGGATGGATGAGGTGAATGGCAGGAGGGAAATTGGTGCGTGGAAGGGGGTGGGGGAGAGAAGAGGAGGGGGAAGGGGAGGGGGAGAAAAGAAGGTGGGGAGAGGAGGGAGGAGGAGGAAGAGGAGGGCTGGCGAGGTAAGGGGAGATGGAGTGAATGGCAGGAAGGGGGTGGTGTGTGGAAGGGTGAGTGGAGGGGGGGAGGAGGGTGAAGGGGTAGACAGAGGAGAGGAAGAGAGAAGAGGAGAGCTGGTGAGGAAAGGGGGGATGGAGTGAATGGCAGGAGGGGGTGATGTGTGGAAGGGGGGGGGAGGAGGGAGGGCGTAGGAGGGAAGGAGGGAGAAAGAGGTGGGGAGGAGGAGGGGAAGAGGAGGGGGCTGGCGAAGGAAAAAGGGGGGGATGAAGTGAATGGCAGGGAGGGGGTGATGTGTGGAAGGGGGGAGGGGGAAGGAGGGAGGAAGGGGGGAAGGGGGAGAAAAGAGGTGGGGGAGGAGGAGGGAGAGGAGAGCTGGAGAGGAAAGGAGGAGATGGAGTGAATGGCAGGGAGAGGGTGGTGTGTGGAAGGAGAGGGGGAAGAGGAGGGAAGGGAAAGGGAGAAAGAGGTGGGAAGAAGAGGAGAGCTGTCGAGGGAAAGGGGGGGATAGGAGTGAATGGCAGGAGAGGGTGTTGTGTGGAGGGGCAAGGAGGGAAAGGGGGGGGGGAAGAAGGTAGGGAGGGAGGGAGGGGGAGGGGAGAGAGCTGGAGAGAGAGGAAAGGGGGAGATGGAATGAATGGCGGGAGGGGTGTTGTGTGGAGGGAAGGAGGGTAGGGAAGAAGGGGGAGAAAGAATGAGGGTAGGGAGGAGGAGAGGGAAGAGGAGAGCTGGAGAGGAAAGGGGGGAGATGGAGTGAATGGCAGGACAGGGGTTGTGTGTGGAAGGGGGTGGGGGAAGGAGGAAGGGGGAGAAAAGAGGTAGGGAGGAGGAGAGGAGAAGAGGAGAGCTGGCCTTGAGGAAAGGGGGAGATGGAGTGAATGGCAGGAGGGGGGTGGTGTGTGGAAGGGGTGGGGGAAGGAGGGAAGGGGGGAGAAAGAGGTAGGGAGGAGGGGAGGGAAAGAGAGGAGAGCTGGCGAGGAAAGGGGAGATGGGAGTGAATGGCAGGGGAGGGGGTGGTGTGTGGAAGGGGAAGGAGGGAAGGGGAGAAAGAGGTCGGGAGGAGGAGAAGAGGAGAGCTGGCGAGGAAAGGGGGATGAAGTGAATGGCAGGAGGGAGTGGTGTGTAGAAGGGGGTGGGGGGGGAGGGCGAAGGGGGAAGGGAAGGGGAAGGGGGAGAAGGAGAGCTGGCGAGGTAAGGGAGAGATGGAGTGAATGGCAGGGAGGGGGGTGGTGTGTGGAAGGGGAAGGGGGGGGGGGAGAAAGAGGTCGGGAGGAGGGAGGGGAAGAGGAGAGCTGGCAGAGGAAAGGGGAGATGGAGTGAATGGCAGGAGGGTGTGGTGTGTGGAAGGGGGAGGGTGGGGAGGGCGTAGGAGGGGAAGGGGAGAGAAGAGAGGTGGGGAGGGGAGGAGCGCGGAAGAGGAGGGAGCTGGAGAGGGAAAGGAGGAGATGGAGTGAATGGCAGGAGGGTGTGGTGTGTGGAAGGGGGGAGGGGGAAGGGGAAGGGGAGAAAGAGGGGGGGAGAGGAGAGCTGTCAGGGAAAGGGGGGGATGAAGTGAATGGCAGGAGGGGGTGGTGTGTGGAAGGGGAGGGAGGGAAGGAGGAAGGGGAAGGGGAGAAAGAGAGTGGGGAGGAGGAGGGGGGAGAGGGGAGAGCTGGAGAGGAAAGGGGGGATGGAGTGAATGGCAGGAAGGGGTGGTGTGTGGAAGGGGTGGGGGGGAGGAGGAAAGGGGAAGGGGGAGAGAAAGAGGTGGGGAGGAGGAGGGAGAGGAGAGCTGGAGAGGGAAAGGAGGAGATGGAGTGAATGGCAGGAGGGGGTGGTGTGTGGAAGGGGGGGGGAGGGAAGGAGGGAGAGGGAGGAAAGGGAAGAGGAGAGCTGGCGAGGAAAGGGGAGATGGAGTGAATGGCAGGAGGGTGGTGTGTGGAAGGGGTGGGGGAGGAGGGAAGGAAGGGGGGAAGGGAAGAGAGAGAGCTGGTGAGGGAAAGGGGGGGATGGGTCGAATGGCAGGAGGGGGTGGTGTGTGGAAGGGTGTGGGGAGGAGGAGGGAAGGGGAAGGGGGAAGGGGAAGAGGAGAGCTGGAGAGGAAAAAGGGGGTGATGGAGTGAATGGCAGGAGGGGGTGGTGTGTGGAAGGGGGAGGAGGAGGGAGGAGGGGAGAAGAGAAGGGGGAGGAAAGTGGCGGATGGGGGTCTTTTGATGTTTACAGTGTACAGGAGTGCGTTGGCGTAGGTGCTGTGTGTGTGGGAAAGAGAGGGAGGGGTGGGTAGGTAGATGGAGTGGAGGGAGAGAGAGAGAGAGAGAGAGAGAGAGAGAGAGAGAGAGAGAGATAGTGAGAGAGAGAGAGAGAGAGAGAGAGAGAGAGAGAGAGAGAGAGAGAGAGAGAGAGAGAGAGAGAGAGAGAGAGAAAATAAGGAAGTTAAGCTGAATTCAATCAGAGGGAAATGTAAATAGAAAAGCAAGAATAAACAGAATAACAGAACAAAGAAAAGAAGGAAAGATATAAAGAAGGAAAGAAGGAACCTGATATTACATCCATTAAATCTATTTATACATTAGTAGGTTAATCTTTATCAAACGACAACTTACCTACGTAACACAAGCATTTCCCTATTTCACGTCTATATTCTCTCGGTCTTTGTCTATCTCACAACTATTTTATTCTCTGTCTCTCTCCCTCCTAATATTTCACTCTTTAAATTCCCTTTGCCATCTTTCTCTTCCCCTATTTCCCTATTTCACATCTTTATTTTCTCTCTCTCTCTTCTCACAGACATTTCACTATTTCTCTCACCTCTTTCACACCCCTTATTCTTTTTCTATTTTCCGTATGTCACATATCTATTCTTTTTCTCTTTTCCGTATGTCACAAATTTATTCTCTTTCTCTTTTCCGTATGTCACATATTTATTCTCTTTCTCTTTTCCGTATGTCACATATTTATTCTCTTTCTCTTTTCACACAAACATTGCCCAAACATTCTATCTCTCTCCTTACTCTCTACCTTCTTTTCCCTATTCCACAACCCTATTCCACAACACCCCCTTTCCTTTATCTATTTATCTACCTATCTCCCTCACACCCCTTTTTTAAACAGTGCCCCATTTCAAACCTTTATTTTCTTTCTCTCTTCACGCATTTCCCTATCTCCCTATTTCACAACCCTATTCCATATCACCCCTTTTTCTTATCTATTTATCTACCTATCTCCCTCACAGCTCTTTTTTGCACAGTGCTCCATTTCAAAACTTTGTTAATCTTTCTCTCTTCCCCCATTTCCCTATCTCCCTATTTCACAACCCTATTCCACAACACCTCTTTCCTTTATCTATTTATCTACCTACCTCCCTCACGCCCCTTTTTTTAAACAGTGCCCCATTTCAAAACTTTATTCTCTTTCTCTTTTCCTCTATTCCACAACCCTATTCCATAACACTCATTTTTCTTATCTATTTATCTCCCTATCTACCTCACACCCCTTTTTTAAACAGTGCCCCATTTCAAACCTTTATTTTCTTTCTCTCTTCCCCTATTTCCCTATATCCCTATTCCACAACACCCCCTTTCCTTTATCTATTTATCTACCTATCTCCCTCACAGCTCTTTCGCGTGCAGTACGAACTGACACCGAGACGCGAAAGTGAGCTGACGTTGAAGAAAATGACGAATGGCACAAATCACAAGCTCTGGGTTTTCAATGGCAGGAAGTCAGAGGATTTGACGCCCATTTGAAGCCCATTTGTGAGGTGCTTCGCTGCTTTAAGGGTTATTTTCCCTCACTTCTTCAAATCGCAAATGAGTCTGAATGGCAGGAAGGGGGTGGTGTGTGGAAGGAGGGGGGGAGGAGGGGGGAAGGGGAGATGGGGAGAAAGAGGTGGGGGAGGGAGGGGGGAAGAGGAAAGAGAAAGGGAGATGGAGTGAATGGCAGGAGGGGGAGTGGTGTGTGGAAGGGGTGGGGGGAAGGAGGAAGAAGGGGAAGGGGGGAGAAAGAGGTAGGGAGGAGGAGGGGAAGGAGGAGAGAGCTGGTGAGGAAAGAGGAGATGGAGTGAATGTGGCAGGAGGGTGGTGTGTGGAAGGAGGAGGAGGAGGGAGGAGGGAAGAGGGGGAGAAAGAGGTGGGGGAGGAGGAGGAGGGAGAGAGGAGAGCTGGAAAGAGGAGATGGAGTGAATGGCAGGAGGGTGGTGTGTGGAAGGGGAGGAAGGAGGGGGAAGGGAAGGGGGAGAAAGAGGTGGGGAAGGAAGCTGGAGAGGAAAAGGGAGATGGAGTGAATGGCAGGAGGGGGTGGTGTATGTGGAACGGGGGGAGGGCGGGGGGAAGGAAGGGGGAGAAAGAGGAGGGGAGGAGGAGGGGGAAGAGGAGAGCTGGTGTGGAAAGGTGAGATGGAGTGAATAGCAGGAGGGTGGTGTGTGGAAGGGAGGAGGGAGAGGGCGTAGGAGGAAGGGGGAGAAAGAGGTGGGGAGGGGAGCGGAAGGGAGAGCTGGAGAGGGAAAGGAGGAGATGGAGTGAATGGCAGGAGGGTGGTGTGTGGAAGGGGGGCAGAAAGAGGGAAGAGGGGGAGAGGAGAGCTGGTGTGGAAAGGGGGGAGATGGAGTGAATGGCAGGAGGGGTGGTGTGTGGAAGGGGGGGAGGGAAGGGGAGAAAAAAAGAAGGGGAGGAGGAAAGTGGCGGATGGGGTGTCTTTTGATGTTTACAGTGTACAGGTGTGCGTTGGCGTAGATAGTGTGTGTGTGGGAAAGAGAGGGAGGGGTGGGTAGGTAGATGGATGGAGAAGAGAGAGAGGGAGAGAGAGAGAGCAGAGAGAGAGAGAGAGAGAGAGAGAGAGAGAGAGAGAGAGAGAGAGAGAGAGAGAGAGAGAGAAAGAGAGAGAGTGTGTTGTTATAGTGAGAGAGAGCGAGAGAGAGAGAGAGAGAGAGTGAGTGAGAGACAGAGACAGAGAGAGAGAGAGAGAGACGGACAGAGAGAGAGAGAGAGATAGGGAGGGAGAGGGAGAGAGAGAGAGGGACAGAGAGAGAGAGAGAGAGAGAGAGAGAGAGAGAGAGAGAGAGAGAGAGAGAGAGAGAGAGAGAGAGAGAGAGAGAGAGAGAGAGAGAGAGGGAGAGAGAGAGAGAGCAGAGAGAGAGAGAGAGAGAGAGAGAGAGAGAGAGAGAGAGAGAGAGAGAGAGAGAGAGAGAGAGAGAGAGAGAGAGAGAGAGAGAGAGAGAGAGAGAGAGAGAGAGAGGGAGAGAGAGGGAGAGAGAGAGAGAGAGAGAGAGAGAGAGAGAGAGAGAGAGAGAGAGAGAGAGAGAGAGAGAGAGAGAGAGAGAGAGAGAGAGAGAGAGAGAGAGAGAGAGAGAGAGAGAGAGGAGAGAGAGAGAGGGAGAGAGAGGGAGAGAGGGAGGAGAGAGAGAGAGAGAGAGAGAGAGAGAGAGAGAGAGAG
>NW_027213083.1:0-5000 GCF_042767895.1 Penaeus vannamei | reverse complement strand
AGAGAGAGAGAGAGAGAGAGAGAGAGAGAGAGAGAGAGAGAGAGGGAGAGAGAGAGAGAGAGAGAGAGAGAGAGAGAGAGAGAGAGAGAGAGAGAGAGAGAGAGAGAGAGAGAGAGAGAGAGAGAGAGAGAGAGAGAGAGAGAGAGAGAGATAGGGAGGGAGAGGGAGAGAGAGGAGGGAGGAGAGAAGTGTTATAGTGAGAGAGAGAGAAGAGAAAGAGAGAGAGAGAGAGAGAGAGAGAGAGAGAGAAAGAGAGAGAGAGAGAGAGAGAGAGAGATAGTGAGAAACAGACAGAGAGAAAGAGAGAGTGAGAGAGAGAGAGAGAGAGAGAGAGAGAGAGAGAGAGAGAGAGAGAGAGAGAGAGAGAGAGAGAGAGAGAGAGAGAGAGAGAGAGAGAGAGAGAAAGATAGTGAGAGACAGACAGAGAGAGAGAAAGAGAGAGAGTGAGAGAGAGAGCGAGAGAGAGAGAGAGAGAGTGAGATAGTGAGAGACAGACAGACAGAGAGAGAGAGAGAGAGACAGACAGAGAGGGAGAGAAAGAGAGGGAAAGAAAGAGAGAGACAGAAAGAGACAGACAGATAAAATAGACAGACAGACTGAGAGAGAGAGAGAGAGAGAGAGAGAGAGAGAGAGAGAGAGAGAGAGAGAGAGAGAGAGAGAGAGAGAGAGAGAGAGAGAGAGAGAGAGAGACAGAGAAAAGAGAGAGTGAGAGAGAGAGAGAGAGCGAGAGAGAGAGAGAGAGTGAGATAGTGAGAGACAGACAGACAGAGAGAGAGAGAGAGAGAGACAGACAGAGAGGGAGAGAAAGAGGGAAGAAAGAAAGAGAGACAGAAAGAGACAGAATGAATGGAAATAGACAGACAGACTGAGAGAGAGAGAGAGAGAGAGAGAGAGAGGGAGAGAGAGAGAGAGAGAGAGAGAGAGAGAGAGAGAGAGAGAGAGAGAGAGAGAGAGAGAGAGAGAGAGAGAGAGAGAGAGAATTTGAGTCCTGAATTTCTACTCGAATGTGTTTTTCATTCGTTTCGGTCAAGATATCTGCAAAGTGAAATTAATATTGCATTTGGCAGTACTGCGCTCGTAAAAGAAAAAAAAAAGTTAAAAGTTAAAAAAAGTTCAAAATAAAAATAAAACATATCTTCAAACCGGTGGATTATTACACAAAAGGATTTATTTTTTTCCTGTTTTTTAATTTTTTTTTTCTTTTTTTTTTTTACAGATAGGTAAAATGAGTCCTTTTAAGTCCAATATTTACGAAGCTCTTCCTGTCCAGTATGAGCAATTGGGTTGAATTTCCTTTAACAAAACGGTGTTACTTCTTGCAACTTTGCAACATTTCGCTCGTTGCTCTCTCTCTCTCTGTTTATCCTTTTCTTCCTTCCTTCGTCTGTCTACCCAGGGTTTTCTTCCCCTTTCATTCTCTCTCTTCTATCCTCTTACTTTCTTTCCCTTACTTTGTTATGTCGTCTCTTTCTCTTCCTCTTGTGTACTCTCCCTTCATCCTTTCTTCCTCTTTTCCCTTCATCTTCCCTCTTCCTTCTTCTTCTTTAAATCCTCCTCCTTCATCATCTATACCCTTATCTCTTCCTCCTTCTTCTTCTTTATCTCCCCCTCCTCCCCTCCCTCTATCCTTCTTTATCTCCCCCTCCTTCTTCATCTTCCTTATCTTTCCTCCTCCTCCTCCTTATTCAACTCACCTCCCCCTCTTCCTGCTCTTGACCCCATTCCTCCACCTCCTTCACCCCTTCTTCCTCCTGCTCCTCCTCCTCCTTCACCCCTTCTTCCTTCTCCTCCTTTTTCTCCTCCTCTACCTATCTCCTCCTTCCCTTCTCCTTCTTTTTCATCTCCTTCTCTGTCAACTCCTCCCATTTCCTTCTTCTTCTTTCTCTTCTTTTCCTCTCTCTCGTCCCCCATAGCGTCCTCTTTCTTCACTTCTCCTCTCCTGCTTCCTCTTCCTCTTTCCTCCCCCTCCTTTTCTTTCTCCTCCTCCTGCTCCTGCTCTTCATCTTCATCTGTCTCCTTCTTCACCTTCTTCTCCTCCTCCTCCACCTCTCTTTTCCCCACTATTCTCCCTCTCTTTCCCATCCCCTCTTCGGAACACATGAAAAGTGCATTGGCGTAAAAAAAAGAAAAAGGGGGGGGGGGACTCCGGGTGATATCTTTGGCTTTTACAAGGCAGGGGGTCTGGTGGAGGTAGGGGGAGGGGAGGGGAGGAGGGAGAAGGGAGGGGGAGGGGGGGGGGGGAGGGAGGAAGGGAGGGAAAAGCTGGGGTGTATGTTTAAGACTTTTCCTCAAGTGACTGATTTTTAAAAGGTCTTTTTTTCAGTTAAATGTGTACATCTTATCCAGGTAAATAAACTGGTAGTAAATCATTTGTCCATTAGAGTGAGTGAGTGAGAGAGAGAGAGAGAGAAAGAGAGAGAGAGAGAGAGAGAGAGAGAGAGAGAGAGAGGGAGAGAGAAGGGAGAGAAGAGAGGAGGAGGAGGGAAAGAAGAGGGAGAGAGAGGGAGAGAAGAGAGAGGAGAGAGGAGAGGAAGGGAGGGAGAGAGAGAGAGGGAGGGAGAGAGAGAGAGAGAGAGAGAGAGAGAGAGAGAGAGAGAGAGAGAGAAAAGGAAAGAGAGAGAAAGAGAGAGGGAGGGAGAGTGAGAGATAAATATGTGTATATATATACATATATATATATATATATATATATATATATATATATATATATATATATATATATATATATATATGTAGGTATGTATGTATGTGTATGTATATAGTTACGAAAAGTCCAGCGTGTGGATAATGCAGGCGCCCACAGGGAGGCGGCGGAGCATGAGCGGCCCATAGCATCCCGCTCTCCTTCCCTCAAACCCAGAGATCATAGCTGTTCTCTAAGGTTTCCTCCCCTACCTCCCCTCCCCCGCCACCAACCCTCCCTTCCCCCCCTCCCTTCTCCCTTCCCGCACTCACACACCAACAGTCACCACACGAACGCACTAGCGCACGAACGCACGCACGCAGGCTGGCCCAGGTCGGTAACCACAGCAAGGGGCGACGCTCTCTCGCGGGCCAGAGTTGTCCGGGACGCCGCGCTGTGAGGACGCTCCCCGACCCGCAGCCGTGACTTGACTCCTTCGCTGTCACGCTCCTCGAGTCCCGTTGCCGCTTCTGGCGCTGTGTTGGATTCTGCTGCTGACTGTGCCGGGCCTTGCTGTGTTGTAGTTGCCTGCAGTGTTGGAGGTCGAGATACAGCAGTGCTTGGAAAGCTTAGAGAAAACTGTTGACGGTGTGGAAGACAGTCTTTTGGTGCTGTGCAGAGTGACTCCTGAACGGCGTGTGAGAACGCAGGATTTTGACGCAAGAGTGATGGGAGAGCTGTGTGTGGAGGGCATCAGAAGAGATCAAATCATGGCTTTGCCGAGTGTCCTGAACTACAGAATCTGGTCCTCCACGGGGCCTCGAAGCCTGCCGAGCCTGGCGAGGCGAGGGCCAAGCACCAAGCTGCGGAAGAGCCTGTTCGGCCCCGTCGACCACGCCGAGAACCTGCGATTCGTGCGCGAGGAGCTGGACAAGATCTCGCGAGAGGACTCCGAGCGGTGGAACTTCGACTTCGCGGCGGAGCAGCCCCAGGAGGGACGCTACGAGTGGACGGCCGTGGGCGACGCTGCTGCGACAGAGTCCAGTCAGCCCACGCGACTCACCTGCCTCACCGCCTCCGCCAACAACAAAAAGCAAGTGAAGCGTCTGCAGACCTCCCCGCCGGGCAAGCTGAAGCAAACCCTGTGCACCGACTTCTTCAGACTCAGCTCCGCGAAGACCCGAAGCGCGTTCAGTGCCGACACCAAGCTCGTCGACAGTGCCAAATACGCCCGCTTGAGGTTGTCGGAAACCTCGCTCTCCGAGAGCAAGGAAAACACCACCTTAAACCATAGAGAAAATGCAAATAACTGTGTGGAAATGAGATGAATAGAATAATGGGATGATTGTGTGAACTGCAGGCAGGAGGCGTCAGTGCGTGCGGTGCGGCGACCAAGCTTTAAGCTCCCGGTGCAAAACTCTACGGAAGATCTCTCCCTAAGTCGCACCGCTCGCTCGCCCGGCGCTCTCGACTGCCAGTGAGACAGAACCAAAGAAAAACTGCAACGAGATCTCATTCTTTGAACTTTATTATCATTGCTATTGCTGTTATTGTTATTATTATTATTGCTACACCATTGCTTTTGTTATTATTATCATTATCATTATTGTTTTTATTATTATTATCATCATCATCATTATTATCATTAATATTATTATTATTATTACCATTATTACTATTGATAGTAACATTAACACCTATTGTTATCGTGTGAATGTTCTTGCTTATCTAGACATATGTAAGTTGATACTTTTTTGTGTGTCTGGATGTCTGTCCTGCTTCGTGACATCAGAGTGACGTCACTGCGCCTATTTGAAGTACAACTCACATCCGGAAAAGGGTTCGTGTGCGTCTTCGTACACACCGACCCAATACAGACATGGACCCCCCCCTCCTCCTCCCCCCCAACCGGAGGCATTATCTACCTGCGGAGTATCTATCTATCGGTGCTCCTGTTCGTGGGCGCGTCGCTGCATCATCTTGAAGCCGCGGACGAGAAGCCTGCGACGGTATTGCAACAAGGGGATGCGCCGGGTCCATCTTGCAACACTCGAGACTTAGTACCTGCTGAAGATTTTTTTTTTTTTTTACCTGACACGTGGACGAAACTTCCATCTGCATTAGACATCATCTACCAGATTCTACCAGACGACTTTCAACTTCCGGGTCTATTCTACTTTAACTACTACCATCACCTGTGCTAAATCCAGTTCGTGTGATGGCGTGGAATTTTGTACATCTTGTTCACGTGTACATTTTCTCAAAAGCCTGATCTCGCTAGTAACTTTTTAAGGATATTTAATTCTATTGTACATAAGAGTTTTTTTTCTCATATATTTTGTGATGCCAAACTTTTTATTTTTGTTCTTAATTATTC
>NW_027213082.1:0-2500 GCF_042767895.1 Penaeus vannamei | reverse complement strand
AAACACACACACACACACACACACATATATGTACATATATATGCATGTATATATTCATGCCTGTCTATATCCGTCTAGCCTATCCAACGCCCAGATCTCCTCGAGACACACAAATATACATTTATATTTCTTTCCTCAGATATATAAGAGCCTTCATATATACACCCCTCCCCCCCTCCCCCACCTACACGCACGCACATAAACACACACACACACACACAAATACACACATACACCCCCCACTCCTCCACCAACACCCCCACCACACACACATACACCCACCCATCCCTCACAGACACACACCCGCCCATCCCCAAAACAAACACTCCCCCTCCCACCCATCCCCCAAACACCCCCGCCCACCCATCCCTCACACACACACACACACACCCACCCATCCCATCCTCTCACCCACCCATCCTCATACCCACCCATCCCCCAAACACCACACCTGCTAACCCATCCCCAAACAAACACACACACCCGCTGCCTCACCCATCCCCACACACACCCATCCCACCAAACACACAAACACACACCCATCCCCAAACACACAAACACACACCCCGCCCACACCCATCCCTCATCCCCTGGGACAATTACCCACACCCGCCCACCCATCCCCCAAACAAACACCCATCCCCCCCGCCCACCCATCCCTCACACCCACCCATCCCTCACACACACGCACATACCCCCCCCCACCCCCACACACACACCCATCCTGGCCCTCGCGCAGAGTAATCTACAGATTGCTGCCAGCGTAGACGAAAACTCGCGAGCACAATGGGGTGTCCCTCGCGCATCGCTATTTCGGAAATGGTTTAATTTTTGTGTAAACCTTGACAATTTAAAGAGCCCGAGGGAGGTGGGGAGTGGGAGGAGGAGAGGGAGAGTGGGGAGGTGGGAGAGGGGGAGAGGGAGAGGAGGGGAGAGAGAGAGTGAGAGGGAGGGAGGTGGGGAGGAGGAGAGGAGGAGGTGGGGAGGGAGGTGGAGAGAGGGAGGGAGGTGGGGAGGAGGAGGAGATGGAGGGTGGGGAGTGGGAGAGGGGGGGGAGAGTGGGAGGGAGAGGTGGGCAGGAGGAGAGGGAGAGGGGAGGGACGAGGAGAGGGAGAGAGGGAGAGAGGAGAGGGGGAGAAGTGAAAGGAGGGAGGAGAGGGGAGAGTGAGAGGAGGGGAGTGGGAGTGGAAGAGGTAACGAGTTGGGAGAGGGAGGAGAGAGGTGGGCAGGAGGAGAGGAGGGGAGAGGAGGGGAGTGGGAGAGTGAGAGGGAGTTGGGAGGAGAGGGTGGGGGAGGAGTAGGAGTATAAAGGGAAAGGGAGAGGGACAGAGGGGAGGGTAAAGCTTGGGTTTGGAGAGGGAGAGGGAGAGGGACAAAGGGGAGGGTAAGGTTTGGAGTATGGAGGGTAGGAGTAGGGAGAGGGAGAGGGAGGGTGGGTTGGGGAGGAGGGGGAGAGGGAGAGGGGAATGGGAGAGAGGGAGAGGATAGGAGGGTTGAAGGCTGGGGGAGAGGGTATGAGTGTGGGGGGTAGGTTCAGGAGAGAGAGAGAGAGAGAGAGAGAGAGAGAGAGAGAGAGAGAGAGAGAGAGAGAGAGAGAGAGAGAGATGGATGGTGGTGGGGGAAGGGGAAGAAGAAGTGGAGGTTGGGGTGAGTGGGCAAGAGGGGGAAATGTGCTTTTAGGGATGGTGGTAAAAAGACGTGGGTGGGGGTGGGGGTTGGGATGGACTGGATTTAGTGTATGTGGAGTGGGGTGTGGGGGAGGAGAGGGGTGGAAGGGACCTAAGTAATGGCGAGGTGGTGGAGGAGTAGGGAGACGATGAAGTGGGGCGAGGTTGGGGGTGGGGGGTGGTGGAAACAGCAACAGAATGGAGGATTTAGAAGAGGGGGCGAAGGAAAGGAGGAGAGAGGAGTGAAAGCGATTTGGAAGATGCTCGGGGTGCAGGGGAGGGAGAGAGAGGGGAGGCAAGGGGAGGGGAGAGAGGAAGGGCAAGGGGAGGGGAGAGAGAGGAAAAGGGCAGGGGAAGGCGGAGAGGGAAGGGGGAAAGGGGAGGATGGCATGAGGTTCTGCAGATGGATGAGTTCCACGAGGAGGGGGAGAGGCGAGGGAGAAGAGAGGGTGAGGGGAGAGAGGAGAGGGGAGAAGAGAGGAGAGATAAAGCGGAGGGGAGAGCGGAGATGCGAAGGTGAAGAGAGGGAGAGGGGAGAGGAGAAGAGAGGGGAGATAAAGTGGAGGGGAGAGGAGAGGCGAAAGGTAGAGGAGAGAGAGAAGAGAAAGAGAGGAGAGGGAAAGGAGAGGAGAGTGGAGAGGCGAAGGTAGAGGAGAGATAGAGGAAAGGGGAGAAGTAAAGGAGACGAGAGGGAGAGGCGAGGGGAGAGGGGAAAGAGAGGAAAAACAGAAGAGAAGGGAGATAAAGGGGAGAGGAGAGGGAATAAGGAAGACCTGAGGAACGAGGAGGTAAGGCAGAAGGAAAGGAGGGAGGGGGGCGGGGCCTAGATAAAA
>NW_027213081.1:10000-12500 GCF_042767895.1 Penaeus vannamei | reverse complement strand
TCGTTTTATGTAAGAACTAATTTTCATACAAGGTCTCAAGCACCCTTGCAAGGAATTTCCTGATAGCATTTGTATACATATACACAACCACACATATCTATATCTATATCTATACACACACAGAGACACACGCACACATATACACATATATATATAAATATATATATATATATATATATATATATATATATATATATATAGATAGATAGATAGATAGATAGATAGATAGATAGATAGATAGATAGATAGATAAATAGATAGATAGATAGATAGATAGATAGATAGATAGATAGATAGATAGATGTACATATAAATGTATATATATACATATATATACATATATATATATATATATCTATATATCTATATCTATGTCTATATATATATACATATATATATATATATATACATATATATGTATGTATATATATATATATATATATATATGTATGTATATATGTATATATATACATATACTTATATATATATATATATATATATATATATATATATATATATCTGTTTACAATGCTGAAAGAGCTGTGAGAGCATGGCAGATGGGGGGGGGGGGGTCAGAAGAGGGCATACTTAAGAGGCTCTGGATGAGAGGGACGGAGGGGGGGGGGGTCGGAGAGTCCATCCCGCCCCTCTTGACCCGCCCGAAGGGTCAGCTGACAGTGGTGAATCATCCACATCAACATAATAATAACTGAAGCGGGACAAGAGAAAGTTCCTTTTATTTCCTCCTTCCATCTGCTCCTTCTCCCCCGCCCTGCGTCTCTTATCATGGCGGTTAACCCATAAGCATCACGTGTCATGCGCATGGCGTGCGGTGCGGGAGAAAGTCTTTACCTTCGCTGGATCTGAAGGTGATTTTCGTCGGGTTATTCATAGGCGGATTTTAACATGCAAGTCATAACACGTGCAGGCTGGATCGTCACTTCAGGTCTTCTGCTTCACTTCTTATGTGTTTTAGTCCGATTATCAGCCTGTAGGATTGCATCTCTTTGCTCATGAAGGTTCTCTCTCTCTCTTTGTCTTTTCTGAACCTCATAATCCGATTCGGGAAATTTCCCAATAACTTGGCTTTTAAAATTCCCAGCCTGAATTTCAACTTTCCATTCCGCTTTTAAACTTTAGTCTGTTTCGATAATCGGTCTTGGAGATCACCAATTCTCATTTCATCTTTAAAAAGCATCTTTGCAGTTCTTATCCCGTTTATGGCCATCGGATCCTCTTTGTTTGTCAGTTTCACCAAGCCCTGGATCTCCTCTTGTTTTTCCAACTTGCCTTTGGTCAACCTGCTTCCGCCTCGCTCATTTTCTTGGACTTTCTTGTCTTGCCTCTCAACCTACCAGCTTGCCTCTATAAGCCTCGCTGCCGGTCGTTCTTCTTTCATCAAATATCCTTCTACTATCTTTTCATTTCTCTTGTCCTCTCCGACTACCCAAGCTGCTTCCCTTCGCCTCTCTGCTTGCATATCAACCAACGGCCTTGCTTTTCAACATTCGATTTTCCTCTTCTTGCCTCCGCGCCTGACCACCACTTCCCGGAAGGACGAGGATGCGGGTAAGTCCCCCTCCTGCGCCGGTATCCTGTCCTAGGAATTGTCGTGCCGGAGGGACAGCGCAGGATCGGGCGTGAACAGAATTCGGCTGCAGAAGGATTTTCATTTCTCGGGAACCAAAACGCCGGTTTGGTTTGAGGACGGGTTAAGGTTTTTGTTATGTAATGATTTGAAATTATTTTCCATCTTGCTATGTATCTTACAGTACTGATTGTTATGTTACGATTTAAAATTTTCTTTATTTTGTTATAGCATTTAAACATCTCATGCCTTTATTTATTCATTTAGTTGTCTTTTTATCAGGACAATTGCATGTTTCGACCTGGAATCTCTCCTCAGGTAGATTCATACTCTGACTTTTTCATACGGCACGCGGCTGGGATCAAGTGAGCTAGCCTTAGCGACTGAGGTTGTGGCCAGAGTCAGTCCTTTGGTTCTGAGAATTCACGCATTCTCGATCTAAACCGCTTGCCTTGAACACTCGCATGATTTCTGGATTAAAGAAATGTGTAACTGAAATACCCTGGAGGATTCCGTTGCATTTTTGTAGATAATACAATAGATATAAACTAGGAGCAGGTGGAGGTGGAGGTGGAAGTGGAGGTAAAGGTGGAGGAGGAGGTGGAGGTGGAGGTTAAGGCGGAGGAGGTGGAGGTAGAGGTGGAGGAGGAGGAGGAGGACATAAACTAATATTTCGTATACCGCAGATATGCAAAGTACTGGCTCCGCGACATGTCATCCCCATAACAAGATATAAGAACGGAATCCGCTCAATTAAGATGGCTTGCGCACGCACATAACGAGACCTACCAAGTGCCCCTGGCGACGGGTCGTGATGTAGGAGGCGATCGACGACCTTCCTCCACCACCCGAGGGTTTGGTCGTATAAAGGAAAGCGAAATGGCGGGGGGTGGGGGGGGGAGGAGGCTGAAA
>NW_027213081.1:0-2500 GCF_042767895.1 Penaeus vannamei | reverse complement strand
TTGTCTTTATTCTTCTTCTTCTCCTTCTTTATTCCTTTGTTTCTATTCTTTCTCTTCTTCAAGGGCGGTTGTCTTTTCCCTTCTTGATTCTTGTGTTTCTGTTTTTCCTCTCCTCTTTTATTCTACATGTTTTATTCTCACTTTTCTTCACGGACAATTGTTTCTCTTCCCTCCTTTATTCCCGTGTCTTTCCTTCTCCATGCCTTTATTTGCCCCTTTTTTCTGGGTTGTCTTCTTTATTTTTTTCTCTTTCTCACTTTTATTGGTATTAATAAAAATGATACTAATGAAAATAATAATGATAACATTAATCATGATAATGATGATAATGATAATAAGAATAAGAATAACAATGTCACTGACAATAATAATGATAATGATAATAGTAATGATAATCATAGTAAACTAATAATGAAATAATGATAATGATGATAATAATAATGATAATGATAACAATAATAATAATGATAATGATAATAATAATGATAATGATAATGATAATTATAATAACAATAATAATAATAAAGATAATAATAATAATAATAATAATAATAATAATAATAACAATAATAATGATGATGATAATGTTGATAAAGGCGATGATAATTGTAATAATAGTATTCATAATAATAATATTCATCATAATTCTACAAATAATAATGGTAATAATAATGATGATTGAAAAATCTATAATGGTAATGAGGATAATAATGATGGTAATATTAACAACAACAGTAATACTAAGGATTATGATAACAATTATGATGATAATAATTATAATAACAACAGTAATGATAATGATGATTATGATGTAGATAATGTAAGAGATGATGGTAATGATAAGAATGACAATGAAAATAATGATTATGATAATAACAATAACAATGATGATAATGATAATGATAACATTGGCTATGAAAATAACAATGGAATGATAATGAACATGATAAAGATAAGAATTTCCGAAGTAATAACAAAACATTTAGTAAAAATGATTGTTATAATAATTACTATATTGACAATAATGATAACGCTAAAAATAACATAAATGTTAGGATTATTATGTAAATGTATGTAGTACTGATAACAGTAAGGAGTGGTTCAAATTTTTCGACATTTTCACGAGCGTACAAAACGCACGCTTTTTTAATTCAGTGAAAATGTCAGTCAGGTCGTGCCTGCCATCAACTGTTTTAGGTGTATGCTGTTTAGGGGGGGGGGGCAAAAAGAGTGTTCTTTGTACGCTTGTGAAAATGTTGAAAATGTTGAACCGGCCCTAACTACAGATGGCAAAAAGCAACGATGATAATAAATAATCATAAAGATATTAACCTTAAGAGAATCAGGTAACAGCGGAAAATAGGCCTATTTACCTGAAAGTAAAACAACTAAAATATAGATATGATATTCACAGGACTTGATACACAAGCTATATCATTTAGTGTAATAATGACGATTGAAAACCAACGTGGTAAATTGCAAGACATTTAGAAGTTTAACATTCTTGGGTCTTTATCAAGCGTTTTCTTGCGGGAAAACCAAATGGTTTCGTGGTTATAAGGGACATGTGTGTGTGTGTTTATATAAATTTACATATCTATGTGTGTATAAATATGCATATACGCACTTGCATTTACTAGCCCTACTTCTATGGTCCAGTTGGATTACAAGTTGTCATCCCCCCCCCCCCCGACCTCCCCCGGACGCCGCTCCTGCGACCTGGCTTTGGTGGTTTGGGCCGAAGATGAATGTCATGATGAAGGTCCTGATAAACCCATGTTTTTATTTCTATTTATCCATTCATTGAGTTATTAGTAGTATCATTATAAACTTTATCTAATTTGTTCATTTACTTATTCTGTTTATGTATTTATTTTATGTGATATTATCATCATCTTAAGAACGTTTTACTCTTTATTTCGATTCATCCATTCATTAATTTATTAGTAATATAATTGCTAATTTCATCTAATTTGTTTATTTATTGTTTATGTATTTATTTTTATGGGATATTATCCTTATCTTAATAACATGTTTTACTCTATTTCTATTTATCCATTCATTTATTATTGTCATCCTTATCATCATTATTCATTTTCTTTCGCATTTATTCATTCTGTTAATTTTTTTAATGAGTTATGAGCATCTCAACACGCTTTCCCTCGACGCCGACCGCGGGAAGGGTCGAGGCCGTCGCTTCGGGAACGACGGAAGAGGACAGCAAACAGCCTTGTTTCCCGAGGCCGAGCCCGCGGGGGCTTCCTGTTTCCTCTCAGATCTGCGCTCTTCCTCTTCACAAACCAGAGAGAAAGCCTCATTAGAAAAGAAAACATTATTACTGTGATTATATTAATATCAATGTTTTTTTATCATCATCACTAGTTTGATTATTAGTAGTATCATCATTGTTATCATTCTCATTATGACCTATGATCATTTCTATTCCTCCCTACTTCCTCTTTCCATCCCCGATTCCTCTTAATACAGCTGAAAAACGATT
>NW_027213078.1:95000-97500 GCF_042767895.1 Penaeus vannamei | reverse complement strand
CAAAAGATACTCATATTTAGCAGATATCAAGAAAAACACCAACACAAGGACAAAATATACTTATATTTGGTAGATATCAAGAAAAACACCAACACAAGGACAAAAGATTATCATATTTGGCAGATATCAAGAAAAACACCAACACAAGGACAAAATATACTTATATTTGGCAGATATCAAGAAAAACACCAACACAATGACAAAAGATACTCATATTTGGCAGATATCAAGAAAAACACCAACACAAGGACAAAATATACTTATATTTGGCAGATATCAAGAAAAACACAAGGACAAAATATACTTATATTTGGCAGATATCAAGAAAAACACCAACACAAGGACAAAAGATACTCATATTTGGCAGATATCAAGAAAAACACCAACATAAGGACAAAAGATACTTATATTTGGCAGATATCAAGAAAAACACCAACACAAGGACAAAAGATACTTATATTTGGCAGATATCAAGAAAAACACCAACACAAGGACAAAAGATACTCATATTTGGCAGATATCAAGAAAAACACCAACACAAGAACAAAAAATACTCATATTTGGCAGATATCAAGAAAAACACCAACGCAAGGACAAAATATACTTATATTTGGCAGATATCAAGAAAAACACCAACACAAGGACAAAAGATACTCATATTTGGCAGATATCAAGAAAAACACCAACACAAGGACAAAAGATACTCATATTTGGCAGATATCAAGAAAAACACCAACACAAGGACAAAAGATACTCATATTTGGCAGATATCAAGAAAAACACCAACACAAGGACAAAAGATGCTCATATTTGGCAGATATCAAGAAAAACACCAACACAAGGACAAAAGATACTCATATTTGGCAGATATCAAGAAAAACACCAACACAAGGACAAAAGATACTCATATTTGGCAGATATCAAGAAAAACACCAACACAAGGACAAAAAATACTCATATTTGCCAGATATCAAGAAAAACACCAACACAAGGACAAAAGATACTCATATTTGCCAGATATCAAGAAAAACACCAACACAAGGACAAAAGATACTCATATTTGGCAGATATCAAAATGAAGATCTCGACAAATGAGCGAAAATTTTATAGTCCGATGAAAAAACATTTTTTGCGAAAAATATTGAGTTCCGTGGCAACGATTACAGAGAAGACAAGTTCGTTGCAATATTTGATGACATGAGGATCCTTTCGTTAATTATTAATCTTTTTTTCATCATAAATGAAACAGTGAACAAAGAAACATATCACTTCTGAACAATTATTTCATAACATCAAAAAATCTTTAGAATCGAACCTTCCAACTAGACGAAGCACCTAATTAGATGAACAATGGAATAATTGCTCCAAAAACTACATGAGCGCCTGGCCCGATAATTATCTTAATTAATTATAATCATTTTAGGCCTCTGTCCTGTCGAAAATCAGAGGTCACGGAGGTTGATACGTCGACAAAAAAACAAGGTCAAGGCTGTCCTTAAAAAGCGTGGGAATCCCTTGACGATCGCCGGATGGAAAGCCCGATGATTCAGTAATAAGTAATAAGTAATAAGTAATAAGTTGTAAGTAGTAAGTAGTAAGTAGTAAGTAGTAAGTAGTAAGTAGTAAGTAATAAGTAATAAGTAATAAGTAATAAGTAATAAGTAATAAGTAATAAGTAATAAGTAATAAGTAACAAGTAATAAGTAATAAGTAATAAGTAATAAGTAATAAGTAATAAGGAGTAAGGAGTAAGTAGTAAGTAATAAGTAATAAGTAATAAGTAATAAGTAATAAGTAATAAGTAATAAGTAATAAGTAATAAGTAATAAGTAATAAGTAATAAGTAATAAGGAGTAAGGAGTAAGTAGTAAGTAATAAGTAATAAGTAATAAGTAATAAGTAATAAGTAATAAGTTGTAAGTAGTAAGTAGTAAGTAGTAAGTAGTAAGTAGTAAGTAGTAAGTAGTAAGTAGTAAGTAGTAAGTAGTAAGTAGTAAGTAGTAAGTAGTAAGTAATAAGTAATAAGTAATAAGTAATAAGTAATAAGTAATAAGTAATAAGTAATAAGTAATAAGTAATAAGTAATAAGTAATAAGTAATAAGTAATAAGTAATAAGTAATAAGTAATAAGTAATAAGTAATAAGTAATAAGTAATAAGTAGTAAGTAATAAGTAATAAGTAATAAGTAATAAGTAATAAGTAATAAGTAATAAGTAATAAGTAGTAAGTAGTAAGTAGTAAGTAGTAAGTAGTAAGTAGTAAGTAGTAAGTAATAAGTAATAAGTAATAAGTAATAAGTAATAAGTAATAAGTAATAAGTAATAAGTAATAAGTAATAAGTAATAAGTAATAAGTAGTAAGTAGTAAGTAGTAAGTAGTAAGTAGTAAGTAGTAAGTAAGTGATAAGTAATAAGTAATAAGTAATAAGTAGTAAATAATAAGTAGTAAGTAATAAGTAATAAGTAATAAGTAATATGTAATAAGTAATAAGTAGTAAGT
>NW_027213078.1:72500-77500 GCF_042767895.1 Penaeus vannamei | reverse complement strand
AGAGAGAGAGAGAGAGAGAGAGAGAGAGAGAGAGAGAGAGAGAGAGAGAGAGAGAGAGAGAGAGAGAGAAGAAGAAGAAGAAATTGAGAGGAAGTCAGAGAGAGAGAGCGAGCGAGAGAGAGAGAGAGCGAGAAAAAGAAAGAGAAGAGAGAGAAGATAGGAGATAGAAGACAGAAGAGAGAGAAGACAGGAGACAGAAGACAAAAGAGAGACAAAAGAGAGAAGAGAAAAGAGAGAGAGCGAGAGAGCGCTGGCGTCAACCTAGCTTTCGCAATATAAATCTGCATATATATATATATATATATATATATATATATATATATATATATATATATATATATATATATATATATATATATATCTGCAACCACTCTCAATGGATTTCGTCATGTGAAAGCAATTCTTTTGAAAATGAAATTGGAATTAAGTGCTTATTCGCCATAATCAGCCCTTTGTGGAAATATCATATTTTCTATCTTCATTGCCATTGCCATTTTTATTGTTGTTATTTACATTATTGTTACTTTCATTATTATTATTATTGATGCTATTATTGTTATCATTATCGTTATCATTGTTAGTGATTTTATTATTGATATTATTAATATTGTTATTATTTTCATTATTGTTATTATCATAATTATCACTGCTACTATTATCGTTATTATTACTATTATTATTATTATTATTATTATTATTATTATTATTATCATTATTATTATCATTATTATTATTATTATCGGTTGTATCATTATTACCATTAATAATATAATTTTATCATTAGCATCATCATTTTTAATAATTATCATTATCATCATCATCATCTTTATTACTGTTATTGCTATTATAATTTTCATGATTACTATTATCATCTTTATCATTACTTGTATAATCTTTATCATTATCATTATTATTAATATTTTTACTATTACTATTATAAGTATTATTATTATTATTACAATCATTATCATTATAATTTATCTATTATTATCATAATGATAATCATCAACATCATCATCACTGAAGAAAAACTATTCCTATTAGCATCATTAGAAGCCAACTGAAGACTCTTGATTTTAACGATGATATAAATAAATAATGATAGTAATAATAATGATAATGACAACGGTGATAAAAGTGATTCTGATGATGACGATAATAGCAGCAATGTCAATAATAATAATAACAGTACTGATGGTAATGATGATAATGCTGGTAATGATAATGATCATGGTAATAATAATAAGAACGTAGATAATAACAATAGTGATAAGGCTGTAGATGAGAGTAACAAAGACTAAATAACACAATGAACAAGAACATGAACAATATTAATTCGCCCAATTGTAATAGCTCGTCCGCGCGTAAATGAATCCTCGAAACAGTTCATTATTCGTTGCTTTATACGAATTTCGAAACAGTGTCCGAGAAATATTCGAAAAGATTATTCGCAGAACGGTCATTGCTGCCGAAAACAGGTTTATTCCGGCCGTTAAATGTTTTATTTTTATTTATTTATTTATCTTTCGTGTCGTTTTTTAAAAAGTTTTGATATACTAATGATATAAATACAGTTTTTGATATAATCAGTTCGCATGTCAATAAATATCGATCAGTTTCATTCGCAATGGAACGCTGTTTGATATCCACTTATGTACAATACGAAACCATATTTCATTTAGTTATCACCATTGTTATTATTATTATTATTATTATTATTATTATTATTATTATTATTATTATTATTATTATTGTCACTATTATTATCATTATTATTATTATTATTGATTTATTATTATCATCATTATTGATTTATTATTATTATTATTATTATCATCATTATTATCATTATCAATATTATTATCATTATTATTTTTGTTATTATTATTATTATTATTATTATTATTATTATTATCATTATTATTATTATTATTGATTTATTATTATTATCATCATTATTGATTTATTATTATTATTATTATTATCATCATTATTATCATTATCAATATTATTATCATTATTATTTTTGTTATTATTATTATTATTATTATTATTATTATTATTATTATTATTATTATTATTAATTTATTATTATTATTATTATTATTATTATTATTATTAATCTATTATTATTATTATTATTATTATTATTATTATTATTTTTATTATCATTATTAATATTATTATCATTATTATTAATTTATTATTGTTATTATTATTATTATTATTATTGTTATTATTATTATTATTTTTATCATTATTATTAATATTATCATTATTATTATTATTATCATGATTTTTTCAACTAGCGATTGAGTAAACTTAAGTACTATGAAAAAGAATTTCTGCAGAAAATTACTTTTTATAATTTATGCTTTTCTTTATTAACCCCCCCCCCCAAAAAAAAAAAAAAAACTGAAAAACAAGGAAACAAAACGATGCTCACCAATAAACAAATAAATAATATAATATAATAAATAAATAAATAAATAAATAAACAAAATAATTCAAATTTTAATTTCCCTTACCCTGGATATGTATAAAAAAAAAAAAAAAACGCACCTTCACAGTTATTTTAAATCGCCCAGAATCACAGATATAAAATCCTGATCCATTATAAATCCTTATTCATTTTAATCCGAAAATATTGAATAAATCGCCATTTCATCAAATCCAAAATTACTGTTCAGTTCATTATTCGCTAAAATGATAGTAATGAAAGATGCGTGAAGCGAAAGTCAACATCTCGAATTACTGTTATAACCAAAAAAAAAAAAAAAAAAAGAAAAAAAAAAAAAAAAAAGAAAGAAAGAAAGAAAAGAAAAAAGAAAGAATAAAAAAAAAGTTTCACCCCCCCAAAAATATTCCCTCGGAAATTGCAATCTCAAAATCATGCACAGCAATCGAGGACACACAGATTGCCTGGCGTCCCCCCCTCCCCCCCCCCCCCCCTCCCTCCCCCTCCTCTTCCTTCTCGGTCAGTCACTGTCCACAGGTCAGTCGCCGATGCCACGCTGCATGACGGGTTGGCTCTGCCCAGGCACTCGCTACTTGTGCATGATGGAGCACTGAAGAGGGGGAGGGGTAGAGGTAGAGGGGAAGAGGAGGGGGGGTAGTGGGATAGATGGGAGGGGGTAGTGGGGTATAGGGGAGCACTGAAGGGGGGGAAGGGTAGAGGGAGGGGGAGGAGGGTAGAGGGTAGTGGGGAGGGGGTAGAGGGAAGGGGGAAGGGTAGAGGGAAGGGGAGGGGTTGTGGGGTAGAGGGCAGGAGGGAAGGGGAGGAGGGTAGAGGGAAGGGGAGGAGGGTAGTGGGGTAGAGGGAAGGGGGAGAAGGTAGAAGAGAGGGGGTAGAGGGGAGGGGAGGAGGGTAGAGGGAAGGGAAGAGGGTAGGGGTAGAGGGAAGGGGAGGAGGGTAGAGGGAAGGGGAGGAGGGTAGAGGGGAGGGGGAAGGGGGTAGTGGGATAGAGGGGAGGAGGGAAGCGGAGGAGGGAAGGGGGAAGGGAGGGAGGGTAGAGGGGAGGGGAAGGGAGGGGGTAGTGGGATAGAGGGAGGAGGGAGGGAGGGGGTTGAGGGAAGGGGAGGAGGGTGAGGAGGGGGAAGGGGGTAGTGGGATAGAGGGGAGGAGGGAAGGGGAGGAGGGAAGGGGGAAGGGGGAGGGAGGGTAGAGGGGAGGGGGAAGGGGGAGGGTGGGATAGAGGGGAGGAGGAAGGGAGGAGGGTAGAGGGAAGGGGAGGAGGGTAGAGGGAAGGGGAGGAGGGTAGAGGGGAAGGGGGATGGGGGAGGGGTTAGTGGGGGAGAGGGGAGGGGGGAAGGGAGGGGGTAGTGGGATAGAGGGTAGAGGGAAGGGGGATGGGGAGGAGGGTAGAGGGGAGGAGGGAAGGGGAGGGGGTAGAGGGTAGAAGGAGGGCAGGAGGGAAGGGGAGGGGGTAGTGGGGTAGTGGGATAGAGGGGAGGAGGGAAGGGAGGGAGGGTAGAGGGAAGGGGGAAGGGGAAGGGGAGGAGGGGTAGTGGGAAGGGGAGGAGGGGTAGAGGGAGGGGAAGGAGGGTAAGGGGAAGGGGGGAAGGGGAGGGGGTAGTGGGGTGGAGGGTAGAGCGAAGGGGAGGGGTAGTGGGATAGAGGGAGGAGGGACGGGGAGGGGTTAGTGGGGTAGAGGGGAGGGGGAAGGGGAGGAGGGTAGAGGGAAGGGGAGGAGGGTAGAGGGGAGGGGGAAGGAAGGGGGTAGTGGGATAGAGGGGAGGAGGGAAGGGGAGGAGGGTAGAGGGGGGAGGGACGGGGAGGGGGTAGGGGGTGGGAGGAGGGAAGGGAGGAGGGTAGAGGGGAGAGGTAGTGGGATAGAGGGGAGGAGGGGAAGGGGAGGAGGGTAGTGGGGTAGAGGGGGAAGGGGGGAAGGGAGGGGTAGTGGGGTAGAGGGAAGGGGGAGAAGGTAGAAGAGAGGGGGTAGAGGGGGAAGGGGGAAGGGGAGGGGGTAGTAGGGTAGAAGGGAGGGGGTGAGGGGGATGGGGAGGGGGTAGTGGGGGTAGAGGGGAGGGGGTATTGGGGTAGAGGGGAGGGGGTAGAAGAGGAGGGGGCAATGGGATAGAGGGGTGGAGGGAAGGGGCAGAGGAGAAGGGGTAGTGAAATAGAGTGGAGGGGGAAGGGGTAGATTGGAAGGGGGAAGGGTAGGGGTAGTGGGTGGAGGCGAAGGGGTAGTGGGGAAAGGATAGGGGGAGGGGGAGAGGGGTAGTGGGATAGAGGGGAGGAGGGAAGGGGTGGAGGGAGGAGGAAAGGGAGGAGGGTAGAGGGGATGGGGGGAAGGGAGGAGGGTAGAGGGGTAGAGGGGAGGGGGAAGGGGAGGGGGTAGTGGGGTAGAGGGGAGGGGCAATGGGATAGAGGGGTGGGGGGAGAGGGAGTAGTGAAATAGAGTGGAGGGGGAAGGGGTAGATGGGAAGGGGGAAGGGTAGGGGTAGTGGGTTGAGGCGAAGGGGTCAGTGGGGAAAAGGATAGGGGGTCAGGGGGAGGG
>NW_027213078.1:47500-52500 GCF_042767895.1 Penaeus vannamei | reverse complement strand
GGGTTCGTTTTATTCCGAGAAGGATGCTGACTTATCCGCCATATATATACTTTATATACACACATGTAAAAAAGACCAAAAATAAAACTTTTTTTTTTTTTTTTTTTTTTTTAAATAAGAATGTTTTATTTTTGGTCTTTTTTTATCATATGTGTATATAAAGTATATATGGCGGATAAGTAGGCATCTTTCTCAGAATAAAACGCACACAATGAATAGATACGTCTTTCAAGAAAAGTTTTTTTTTCTTTCTTTCTTTTTTTTTTCTTTTTTTTTTACGTACTTATATTTTTTTTACGAGCTTCGGATATAGCTTTCTCAATAACCACAACATTGATTAGCTTTGACCATAAGGGTTTATATGATACTAAATAAATAAAATTAAATAAAATACGTATATCCATTCACTGGGTTCGTTTTATTTCGAGAAGGATGCTGACTTATCCGTTGGCTGAGTTCGTTGCTGTACGGCCGCGGTTTGTTAACTGACCACAATAGTTTTTATTTCTTCTTTTAAGTTTTATTTGTGTAAGTGTATCTGGATACGTTTTCTTTTCTTTTCTTCTTTCTTCTTTCATCATCATCAATGTCTTTATTATTATCGTTATTGTTCTCCTCTTCATCATCATTATTATCATCATCATCATCATTCATAATCACCATCATTATCATCGTCTCTTTGTCCTTTTATTCTTCTTTTTACTATTATGATTTCTTTTATCTTGTCATCATTATTACATTTTTTATCGATGTGGGGATTATCTTCCTTATCATTATCATCACTCTTGCTGTCTTACGTCTTCTCATTATAATGGCTATTTTTTTTTTTTTTTATTTTTTATTATTATTATTTTTTTTTAATCACTGTTATTATCGTTATGTCATTACAATTCTAAAAATTATCCTGATATAATGATCAACGCAATTAAAATTATCTTTTTCCCTATTGATATTGTTATCATGATAAGGATAGTAATAAAGATAATAAAAACAGAGTAACAGTAAGTGATAATAATAACAATAATAAAAAAGGTGGTGATATCATTAATATTAACAATACTATTATTGGTACTACTAAGTATATATATACAGGAATAACTATTGACAATAATCATTATTACTAAGAATACCATTTCCATTATCTTCCTCATCACATCATTACCCGTATCCTGTTGTCATCTCATTTTCCGTCTTAGATAACGTAAATATTTCTCCTTTTATCCCCCTGTGAGTGACAACTGAATCTTCTCTTTTTAGACAGGGAGAAGCTGCGTCTCTGATAACAGGCTATAAATTGTCTCCTTAGCTGAATAGAATGGCAGGCACCGTCGCTATAATATAACTGATTTTACTTCCAGTCGTTTTCTGTCACCCACGCACTCGGTTTTTTTTGTTTTTTTTTTACTTTTTTTCGTGTCATAATTTTTGTTTTGGTGATGTGATGGTTTTTGATGAATTTTCTTCTTTGTAGATTTATGTTTTGTTGATTTTATTCGATTCTTTAGGAAGCTTTATCGTCTTCGGTTGATGTGGTATCAAGTCTTGGTCGTCGTCTTCTCGTGAAGTCTACGGGTTCTTCACACCCTATTTCAGCCGAGAAATTGTCGTTCACAGAAAACGGGAAACTTGTTTTTGAGGAGGAACTTGTACTCTTTTGCTTATATTTCCTTGTTGTATTTTTTATCTTCTGAAAAATCATCGGATTGTACGCTTAACCAATTCATAAAATTCACAAGAAAGTATAGCATATTCTTCAAAATTTTATGTTTAGATGTCCTGTTTTAATGCTGTATTAAAGCTGGCTTGCCGCGTACATTACTGTTAGACGTTCATGTTTTATAGATCAGCTGCCCCACTTTCAGATGATTGCGTGGACATTTTTATGATGCATTTACTCTTTATGAAATTCAAATGAGTAATTCGACTTTGAAGTGTGATTACTTTCTTGATTTTGCATTTCCCTCCAAGTCCCCATCTTGTTGGCTGTCTCTGTCTGTTAGTCTTACTGTCAGTCTTTTCGTGTCTCTGTCTGTTAGTCTTACTGTCAGTCTTTTCGTGTCTCTGTCTGTATAAAACTGCTTGTCTGTCTGTCAATATACTTCTCTATCTTTTTATTTATTTATTTATTATTATTATTACAATTTACTTATTTATTTGTTTTTAGTTTAGTTCAGTTGATAGAACCGAACCGACAACACATGCTTAGCATATGGATACTTTTCTCCTTCTCTCTCTTTTTATTGTGTCTACCTTTCGACCCTTCCTCCCTCACTCGTTTCCCCCTCCCCCTCTCTCCCTCCTTCCCTTCCCTCCTCTCTCTCTCTCTCTCTCCCTCCTCTCTCTCTCTATCTCTCTCTCCTTCCCACCCCTCCTCTCTCTCTATCTCTCTCTCCTTCCCTCCCCTCCACTCTCTCTATATCTCTCTCTCCCTCCCTCACCTCCTCTCTCTATATCTCTCTCTCCCTCCCTCCCCTCCTCTCTCTCTATCTCAATCTCCCTCCCTCCCCTCCTCTCTCTCTATCTCTCTCTCTCCCTCCCTCCCCTCCTCTCATTCTATCTCTCTCTCCTTCCCTTCCCTCCTCTCTCTCTATCTCTCTCTCCCCTTCCCTCCTCTCTCTCTATCTCTTCCCTTCCATCCTCTCTCTCTCTCTCTCCTTCCTTTCCCTCCTCTCTCTCTCTCTCTCCCTCCCTCCTCTCTCTCTATCTCTCTCTCCCTCCCTCCCCTCCTCTCTCTCTCTCTCTCTTTCCCTCCCTCCCCTCCTCTCTCTCTCTCTCTCTCTCTCCCTCCCTCCCCTCCTCTCTCTCTATCTCCTTCCCTTCCCTCCTCTCTCTCTATCTCTCTCTCCCTCCCTCCCCTCCTCTCTTTCTATCTCTCTCTCCCTCCCTCCCCTCCTCTCTCTTTATCTCTCTCTCCCTCCCTCCCCTCCTCTCTCTCTATCTCTCTCCCTCCCTCCCTCCTTCCCTGTACCTACCTACCTGTCCCTCGCTCCTACCCTCCCTCTCCCTTCATTCCCTCACCTATCTACCTTACCTATCTACCTTACCTATCATGTTAGAAGCCCAGCGCTGTGCCCTGACCGATGCCCCCCCTTCCCTCCTCCCAGGATGCTGGTGCCAGGGAGACCGAAACGACATACGAAGACGAGAGGTGGTGCAAGGGGGCAACATCACCCTCACGTGCTACGCCGAGCCAGGGCATCTCCGGACGGTAAGCCTTGGCTGTTGCTTCTCGTTGGGCTCTCATGACGCTTGGCGAGTCTCGGGTGAGAAGTGGGAGTCCAGTGTTGAGGTTATAATGAGTCAGATGCAGGTAGAATGGACACGGGGTGTATGAGGTAGTGAGGCTCCATTTCAAGGGAGAGGGAGAGGGAGAGGGAGGGGGAGAGGGAGATGGAGGGGGAGGGGGAGAGGATGGAAGAGAGGGAGAGGGAGAGGAGAGGGAGAGGGAAGGGGAGAGGGAGGGGGAGATGAGAGGGAGTGGGAGAGGAAGAGGGAAGGAGAGAGGGTGGGAGAGGGAGAGGGAGAGGGAGCGGGGAGAGAGGGAAAAGGAAGGTAGGAGAGAGGGAGGGGGAGAGGGAGAGGGAGGGAGGGAGAGGGGAAGGGAGAGGGAGGGAGGGAGAGGGGAAGGGAGAGGGAGGGGGAGGGGGAGAGGGAGAGGGAGAGGGAGAGAGAGGGAGGGAGGGAGGTGGGAGAGGGGGAGGAAGAGGGAGAGGGAGAGGGAGAGGGGGAGGGGGAGAGGGAGAGGGAGAGGGAGAGGGAGAGGGAGGGAGAGTGGGAGAGGGAGGGGGAGAGGGAGAGGGAGAGGGAAGAGGGAAGGATAGAGGGAGGGGGGAGAGGTAGAGGGAGAGGGAGAGGGAGAGGGAGAGGGAGAGGGAGAGGGAGAAGGAGAAAGGGAAAGAGGAGGAGAAGGAGAGGGAGAGGGAGATGGGGAGAGGGGAGGGAGAAGGGGAGGGAGAGGGGGAAGGGGAAGCGGAGGGAGAGGGCGAGGGAGAGGGAGAGGGAGAGGGAGGGGGAAGGAGAGAGAGACGGAGAGGGAGAGAAAGACGGAGAGGGAGAGAAAGACGGAGAAGGAGAGGGAGAGGGAGAGGGAGAGGGAGAAGGAGAGGGAGAGGGAGAGGGAGAGGGAAAGAGAGGGGGAGAGGGGGAGGGAGAGGGAGGGGAGAAGGGAGAGAGAAACGGAGAGGGAGAGAAAGACGGAGAGGGAGAGGGATGGGGAGAGGGAGAGGGAGGGGGAGGGAAGGGGGAGGGGGAGAGGGAGAGGGAGAGGGAGAGGGAGGGGGGAGAGGGAGAGGGAGAGGGAGAGGAAGGGGGAGAGGGGGAGGGAGAGGGAGAGGGAGAGGAGAGAGGGAGAGGAAGAGGGAAGGAGAGAGGGAGGGGAGAGGTAGAGGGAGAGGGAGAGGGAGAGGGAGAGGGAGAGAGAGGGAGGGAGAGCGAGAGGGAGGGGGAGAGGGAGAGGGAGGGAGGGAGAGGGGAAGGGAGAGGGAGGGAGGGAGAGGGGAAGGGAGAGGGAGGGGGAGAGGGAGAGGGAGAGGGAGAGGGAGAGGGAGGGAGGGAGGGAGGGGGAGAGGGAGAGGAAATGGGAGAGGGAGAGGGAGAGGGGGAGGGGGAGAGGGAGAGGGAGAGGGAGAGGGAGAGGGAGGGAGAGTGGGAGAGGGAGGGGGAGAGGGAGAGGGAGAGGAAGAGGGAAGGATAGAGGGAGGGGGAGAGGTAGAGGGAGAGGGAGAGGGAGAGGGAGAGGGAGAGGGAGAGGGAGAGGGAGAGGGAGAGGGAGAGGGGGAGGGAGGGGGAGAAGGAGGGAGAGGAGAGGGAGAGGGAGAAGGAGCGGGAGGGGGAGAGGGAGAGAGGAGGGGGAAGTGGAGGGAGAGGGAGAGGGAGAGGGAAAGAGGGAGAGGGAGGGGGGAAGGAGAGAGAGACGGAGAGGGAGAAAGACGGAGAGGGAGAGAGACGGAGAGGGAGAGAAAGACGGAGAAGGAGAGGGAGAGGGAGAGGGAGAGGGAGAG
>NW_027213078.1:27500-35000 GCF_042767895.1 Penaeus vannamei | reverse complement strand
AATGTGTACCGTCGATGGACAAGTAAGTTGTGGAAAAGTAAGCTAGAATTGTTTGTATGTGTGGTAGGTTTGGTTGGTTGTTTTTTAATATTGTTTATGGATATTTCTGTATTGGTTGGGTGGTTGTGATATGTCTATGTTACTATCAGCTGAAGCTTTGGTTCAATATTGTTAAAAAAAGAATAAAAATAAGTGAATTAATCTTATGATATTGTTTTCTTTTTTGTTATTATTTTCTTGAGTCGTTGTTGCTGTCTTGCACATATTACTTACTGCATTTTGCTATCAATATTGATACAGCTTTATTGCACAAGGAATTACGGTATTGCTTTATGTTAGTAGGTATAACTCTGCTTGCTTTCTGATAAAATATTCTGTGTTATTCTGTATTGTGTTCTGCGTGAAGTCAGAGGCACGGTTTTGTCATTGGTGTTGTGGGAACGTAAGATAAATTGTCCTTATGTTCATAGATCTTGAATGATTACTCCTTGATAACGGAAAGAGAGAGAAAGAGAGAGAGAGAGAGGGAGAGAGAGAGAGACAGAGAAAGAGGGAGAAAGAGTAGACATTGCTTTCAGATAAAACATTATGTGACTTTCTGTATTGTGTTCTGCGTGCGTTCAGAGGCACGGTTTTGTCAACGCCATTGTGTTGTGGGAACCTAAGATAAATTGCCTTTATGTTCATAGATCTTGAATGATTACTCCTTGATAACGGAAAGAGAGAGAAAGAGAGAGAGAGAGAGGGAGGGAGAGAGAGAAAGAGAAAGAGTAGAAACTGAGAATGGAAAGAGAGAGAGAGAGAGAGACAGAGAAAGAGGGAGAAAGAGTAGACATTGCTTTCAGATAAAACATTGTGTGACTTTCTGCATTGTGTTCTGCGTGAATTCAGAGGCACGGTATTGTCAACGCCATTGTGTTGTGAGAAGCTAAATTGTCCTTATGTTCATAGATCTTGAATGATTACTCCTTGATAACGGAAAGAGAGAGAAAGAGAGAGAGAGAGGGAGGGAGAGAGAGAAAGAGAAAGAGTAGAAACTGAGAATGGAAAGAGAGAGAGAGAGACAGAGAAAGAGGGAGAAAGAGTAGACATTGCTTTCAGATAAAACATTATGTGACATTTTGTTGAAAAGGCGATAATATTTGTGTTTTTTATATCAAATAAAGCAATAAAAAACGAAGGAGACGGATCAGTGAACAGCTGATAATTAATCAAAAGTGGCTTCGAAGTTTTTCTTATTATTTCCAAAGCGGAATAATCTTCAACCAAGGAAAATTTAAGAATAGTTGTAAATAAGAATAGCTGTAAAAATGTAAGAAACGCAGATGCCAAATCTCATTTAAATATACTAATTGTGTAATATTACAGTTGTGATATCAGTATTTATTGTCATATGTTATTATTACTATCCTCTCTCTCTCTCTCTTTCTCTCTCTTTCTCTCTTTCCTCTCTCTCTTTCTCTCTCTCCCCTTTCTCTTTCCTCTCTTCTTTCTCTCTTTTATCCTCTCTCTCTCTCTCTCTCTCTCTCTCTCTCTCTCTCTCTCTCTCTCTCTCTCTCTCTCTCTCTCTCTCTCTCTCTCTCTCTCTCTCTCTCTCTCTCTCTCTCTCTCTCTCTCTATCTCTCTCTCTCTCTCTCTCTCTCTCTCTCTCTCTCTCTCTCTCTCTCTCTCAATAGCTTATGAAAATGGTCTATAATGATTTACACGTTAATCATATCACCAGAATTAACTTGAAAATATTAACTTTGAAATAATAACTTTGAAAAAAAAAAGAAAAAAAAAAGCACAAAACAGAGACAAAATCACATATAACAGCGTTAGATCTTTCGTGAACACCGCCGCTGGAGATCTTTATTAATCATGAATAAATTAATATCATTGCTCTCATGCTGATAATGCTGAAAGTTGCAAAAAAAAAAATAATTCCTCATAGCTTACGTGTGTCCTTTTCCTAACTATGTGTCAGTATGATATGCTTCTGTTATTGTTATGAAGGTTGGTCCTCTGTTTACATATGTATATTGTTTATTTTTAGGTATATTGCTCGCTTCTATATGTAACGTGCTTGCGTATTGGATAGATATATTTAATACACTTTCATTATAATTTATTCATTAATTTTTATTAGAATGGCATTCTTTGTTTGATGCTTAAGATGTGTTATATGAATGTTTTAGCTTCATTTTCGTGAAGATTTAAAGTGATAAAAAAATAGCAGATACCAAATGTCACTTCATATTTGTTTTTTTCTCAGTTTTCTATCTTCTCTCTTTGCTTGTCTTTCACTTTCTCTTTGATTCTCGATTCTGTGTGGATGTTTTTCTAATTCTCATGCCGGATATTCTCCCACCTGTGCCCTCTACCCCCCTCTTCTCTCTGTCTGTCTGTGTGTATGTGTGTCTGTCTCTGTCTCTCTCTCTCTCTCCCTGTCCGTCTGTCTGTCTACCTCTCTCACTCTCTCTCTATTTATCTCTCTCTGTCTCTCTTTCTGTCTGTCTCTCTCTCTCTCTGTCTGTATGTGTCTCTCTCTCTATCTGTCTCTCCTTCTCTTTCACTCTCTCTGTCTGTCTATCTCTCACACTCTCTTTCTTTCCACTTTCTCTCACGACCCCTCCCCCCCTTCAACCCCTCCCCCTCTCAACCCCTCCTGCAAACCCAAAACAAACCCACATGTCGTCCTCCACAGGTCGAGGACGAGCGGGTGGCCCTCCAACTGCAGCTCACCGACGTGCAGCTCCTTGACTCAGGCCTCTTCATGTGCTGGCGGAAAGGCGTTCGACCAGACCCTCAGATTCTCCTGACGGTGCTAGGTGATCCTTGAAGGGCGACTCGAGCATACGAAAGGATGGATAGAGAGATGGATGGATGGATGGATGAATGGGTAGATAGATAGATGAGTGAATGATATAGGGAGATGGTAGGATAGATAGGTAAATAGATAGATAGGTAGATAGATAGAGAGAGCAAATCTATCTATCTATCTATCTGTCTATCTATATGTATGTATGTATATATATGTATATATATATATTATATATATATATATATATATATATATATATATATATATATATATATATACCTATATGAATATATATATGTATATATATATATCTATATATATATATATATGTATATATATACATATATATATATATACACACATATAAATATAGATATATAAATATATATACATAGATATATATATATATATATATATATAAATATATATATATATATATATATATATATATAGAGAGAGAGAGAGAGAGAGAGAGAGAGAGAGAGAGAGAGAGAGAGAGAGAATAGATAAAAAGAATAAAAAAGCAAATAGAGATTTTCATAGAGACTAGTGAAAGACAATGTATTTGCAAAAGTCCTTTAGATCACTCCATCTCTTTGCACTCGGCAGCCAACACGTCTATCCCTTGCAGAACCCGGCACGTCCTCAGAGCAACAGGTGATCACGCAGCTGTCAGGCCCGACGGAGGTGCAATATGGCGAATCAGCTGTTTTCACCTGCAACGTCAGACCTGCTTGGCCAGTCAAGGTGAGTCTGCTGATAGTTGGGGTCCATTATTTGTCATTATTTTCCTTCCTTGTAGTTGGTGTTTGTTTTCGCATATTAGAATTTTTATGTATAGTTGGGTCGGGATATTTCTTGTATGTTTGCTGAAGGTAATTCTCAATTTATTTAATCTGGTTAATGTTGTTTCCAGCGAGTGTTATTCATGATGGATAAAACAGATAAAGAAAAAATAGAATTTTCTCCTACTCAAAACCTTTTTCTGGATATTATATATCGGGGGGGAAATGGCTAATAATTTTACATACTCTATTTCCAATTTATTTTGATGTCATTTGCTGCGGATGAAAAGTAGCGATGTGATAAAAAAGTAATTGATTCATATTTTTTCCACATTTTAATTAGGAGAGCTAGAAAACACCTGTTGATTTGTCTCCTCTCTCTATTTCTCTTGATTGTGCTCTTTCTCATAGTTTGTCTCTCTCTCCCTCTCTTTCATTCTCTCTTTCTCTTTCTGTCACTCTCTCTTCTTTCTTTCTCTCATTCTCTCGTTTTTTTCTGTTTTTTTCTCTCTCTCTATCTCTTTCTCTCACTCTATTTTTTTTCTCTCTCTATCTTCCTCTCACTCTCTCTTTTTTTCTCTTTCTCTCACTCTCTCTCTTTTTTTTTCTCTTTCTCTCATTCTCTCTATGTGTCTGACCTGCCTTCTGCCGCCGCCTCCTCCCACAGGTGACGTGGCTCAAGGACGGCGCCGAGATCCCCGCGACGACCCGGGTCTTCACGCAGAAGGTGCAGCGCGTGGCGGCCGAGGACGGGGGCGGCGAGCTCCTGCAGGCGACGCTGACCGTGGACTCCGTCAGGACCAACAAGACCTTCACCTGCCGGATCGAGACGGAGCCGGCGGAGGAGCGGAGCGTCAGCGTCGTCGTCAGAGGTCAGGAGGTCAGGGGGAGGGAGGGGGAGGGAGGGAGGGAGGGGGAGCGAGGGGGAGGGGTCTTCCTGGGAGGGAGGGGGAGGGGGAGGGGGGGATCTTCCGGGGAGGGAGCGTCAGCGTCGTCGTCAGAGGTCAGGGGGCGAGGGGGAGGGAGGGGGAGGGAGGAGGTTTTCCGGGGAGGGAGGGGGAGGGGGAGGGGAGGGGAGGTAGGAGGGGGAGGGAGGGGGAGGGGGGTCTTCCGGGGAAGGAGGGGGAGGGAGGGGGTCTTCAGGGGAGGGTGGAGGAGGGGGGGTCTTCCGGGGAGGGAGGGAGGGGGAGGGGAGGGAGGGGGAGGGGGGGAAGGGGGTGTTCCGGGGAGGGAGGGGTAGGGGGGAGGTCTTCCGGGGAGGGAGGGGGAGGGGGGGGTCTTCCTGGGAGGGAGGGGAAGGGGGAGGGGTCTTCCGGGGAGGGAGGTGGGGGGGGGGGGTCTTCCGGGGAGGTAAGGGTAGGGGGAGGGGGAGGGGGGTTTTCCGTGGAGGGAGGGAGAGGTAGGGGAGGGAGGGAGGGGGAGGGGGCCTTCCGGGGAGGGAGGGGTAGGTTGGGTCTTCCGGGGAGGGAGGGGGAGGGGGGGTCTTCCGGGGAGGGATGGGGAGGGGGGGTCTTCCGGGGAGGGAGGGGGAGGGGGGGTCTTCCGGGGAGGGATGGGGAGGGGGGGTCTTCCGGGGAGGGAGGGGGAGGGGGGGTCTTCCGGGGAGGGATGGGGAGGGGGGGTCTTCCGGGGAGGGTGGGGGCAATGAGAGCTTATTGGGAGGGAGGGAGGGGGAGTGGGGTCTTCCTGGGGGCAATGAGAGCTTATTCTCTTTCTCTTGGTGTCGGATTGTACTTTATTTATTTCTCTGTCCCTCTCTTTCCTTCTTTGTATATTTCGGTATACTTATATATCTATCCGTCTTTCTGTTTTCCTCTTCCCCATTCTCTCCCTATCTCTCTCCTCTCCCTTCTCTGTCTCTCTCCCTTTCCACACCAACCTTTCATATAAAAAAATGGATCAAATTCCCACACCTGCTGCTTTTCCCCTTTTTTTTGCTTCCTCCTTTATCACCATTTCCTTCGTCCCTCTCTTTCGTTCTTTGTATATTTCGGTATACCTACATATCTATGTCTTTCTGTTTTCCTCTTCCCCATTCTCTCCCTATCTCTCTTCTCTCTCTTCTCTGTCTCTCTCCCTTTCCACACCAACCTTTGATATAAAAAAATGGATCAAATTCCCACACTTGCTGCTTTTCCCCTTTTTTTTCGCTTCCTCCTTTATCACCATTTCCTTCGTCCCTCTCCTTCGTTCTTTGTATATTTCGGTATACCTACATATCCATCTGTCTTTCTGTTTTCCTCTTCCCCATTCTCTCCTTATCTCTCTTCTCTCTCTTCTCTGTCTCTCTCTCTCTTTCCACACCAACCTTTGATATAAAAAAAATGGATCAAATTCCCACACTTGCTGCTTTTCCCCCTTTATTTGCTTTCTCCTTTATCACCATTTCCTTCGTCCCTCTCTTTCGTTCTTTGTATATCTCGGTATACTTATATATCTATCTGTCTTTCTGTTTTCCTCTTCCCCATTCTCTCCCTATCTCTTCTCTCTCTTCTCTGTCTCTCTCCCTTTCCACACCAACCTTTGATATAAAAAAATGGATTAAATTCCCACACTTGCTGCTTTTTCCTTTTTTTTTTGCTTCCTCCTTTATCCCCATTTCCTTCGTCCCTCTCTTTCGTTCTTTGTATATTTCGGTATACCTACATATCCATCTTTCTTTCTGTTTTCCTCTTCCCCATTCTCTCCTTATCTCTCCTCTCCCTTCTATGTCTCTCTCTCCCTTTCCACACCAACCTTTGATATAAAAAGAATGGATCAAATTCCCACACCTGCTGCTTTTCCCCTTTTTTTTTGCTTCCTCCTTTATCCCCATTTCCTTCGTCCCTCTCTTTCGTTCTTTGTATATTTCGGTATACCTACATATCTATGTCTTTCTGTTTTCCTCTTCCCCATTCTCTCCCTATCTCTCCTCTCTCTTCTCTCTCTTCTCTCCCTTTCCACACCAACCTTTGATATAAAAAAAATGGATCAAATTCCCACACCTGCTGCTTTTCCTCCCTTTTTTTTTGCTTCCTCCTTTATCACCATTTCCTCCGTCCCTCTCTTTCGTTCTTTGTATATTTCGGTATACCTACATATCTATCCGTCTTTCTGTTTTCCTCTTCCCCATTCCCTCCTTATCTCTCTTCTCTCTCTTCTCTGTCTCTCTCTCCCATTCCACACCAACCTTTAATATAAAAAAAGGGATCAAATTCCCACACCTGCTGCTTTTCCCCTTTATTTGCTTCCTCCTTTATCACCATTTCCTCCGTCCCTCTCTTTCGTTCTTTGTATATCTCGGTATACCTATATACCTATCCGTCTTTCTGTTTTCCTCTTCCCCATTCTCTCCTTATCTCTTCTCTCTCTTCTCTGTCTCTCTTTCCCTTTCCACACCAACCTTTGATATATAAAAAAATGGATCAAATTCCCACACTTGCTGCTTTTTCCTTTTTTTTTTGCTTCCTCCTTTATCACCGTTTCCTTCGTCTCTCTCTTTCGTTCTTTGTATATTTCGGTATACCTACATATCCATCTTTCTTTCTGTTTTCCTCTTCCCCATTCTCTCCTTATCTCTCCTCTCCCTTCTCTGTCTCTCTCTCCCTTTCCACACCAACCTTTGATATAAAAAAAATGGATCAAATTCCCACACCTGCTGCTTTTCCCCCTTTTTTTTTTGCTTCCTCCTTTATCACCGTTTCCTTCGTCCCTCTCCTTCGGCAGTGGCCCGCGTGCAGTCGCTGACGGCGGAACCTGACAAGGACACGGTGGAGTACGGACAGCCGCTCAAGCTCACCTGCGTCGTCTCCGGAACCAGATCGGAGGTGAGGCTCGCCCGGGACGCACACACACATACAGACACACACACACACATACATACAGACATAAACAAACGCATAAACATACAGACTCACATATAGATACACACAG
>NW_027213078.1:20000-22500 GCF_042767895.1 Penaeus vannamei | reverse complement strand
AAATAGATCTGCATTTTTTCCCCACTCATCTATCTATCCATTCACTTACCCATCACTACGTTTCTATACTTATTTTCGTAATCTATAAAATAGATATGCTGAAATGAAATAGATCTGCATTTTTTTATTCACTCATCTATCTATCCATTCATTTACCCATCACTACGTTTCAATACTTATTTTCGTAATCTATAAAATAGATATGCTGAAATGAAATAGATCTGCATTTTTTTATTCACTCATCTATCTATCCATTCATTTACCCATCACTACGTTTCAATACTTATTTTCGTAATCTATAAAATAGATATGCTGAAATGAAATAGATCTGCATTTTTTTTTCAATCTATCTATCCATTCATTTACCCATCACTACGTTTTATACTTATTTTCGTAATCTATAGAATAGATATGCTGAAATGAAATAGATCTGCATTTTTTTCACTCATCTATCTATCCATTCATTTCCCCATCACTACGTTTTATACTTATTTTCGTAATCTATAAAATAGATATGCTGAAATGAAATAGATCTGCATTTTTTTTATTCACTCATCTATCTATCCATTCATTTACCCATCACTACGTTTCTATACTTATTTTCGTAATCTATAAAATAGATATGCTGAAATGAAATAGATCTGCATTTTTTTATTAACTCATCTATCTATCCATTCATTTACCCATCACTACGTTTTATACTTATTTTCGTAATCTATAAAATAGATATGCTGAAATGAAATAGATCTGCATTTTTTTTATTCACTCATCTATCTATCCATTCATTTACCCATCACTACGTTTTATACTTATTTTCGTAATCTATAAAATAGATATGCTGAAATGAAATAGATCTGCATTTTTTTTATTCACTCATCTATCTATCCATTCATTTACCCATCACTAAGTTTTATACTTATTTTCGTAATCTATAAAATAGATATGCTGAAATGAAATAGATCTGCATTTTTTTTATTCACTCATCTATCTATCCACTCATTTACCCATCACTACGTTTTATACTTATTTTCGTAATCTATAAAATAGATATGCTGAAATGAAATAGATCTGCATTTTTTTATTCACTCATCTATCTATCCATTCATTTCCCCATCACTACGTTTTATACTTATTTTCGTAATCTATAAAATAGATATGCTGAAATGAAATAGATCTGCATTTTTTTATTCACTCATCTATCTATCCATTCATTTACCCATCACTACGTTTTATACTTATTTTCGTAATCTATAAAATAGATATGCTGAAATGAAATAGATCTGCATTTTTTTAATTCACTCATCTATCTATCCATTCATTTACCCATCACTACGTTTTATACTTATTTTCGTAATCTATAAAATAGATATGCTGAAATGAAATAGATCTGCATTTTTTTTATTCACTCATCTATCTATCCATTCATTTACCCATCACTACGTTTTATACTTATTTTCGTAATCTATAAAATAGATATGCTGAAATGAAATAGATCTGCATTTTTTCAATCTATCTATCCATTCATTTACCCATCACTACGTTTTATACTTATTTTCGTAATCTATAAAATAGATATGCTGAAATGAAATAGATCTGCATTTTTTCCCCACTCATCTATCTATCCATTCATTTACCCATCACTACGTTTTATACTTATTTTCGTAATCTATAAAATAGATATGCTGAAATGAAATAGATCTGCATTTTTTTTTCAATCTATCTATCCATTCATTTCCCCATCACTACTTTTTATACTTACTTTCGTAATCTATAAAATAGATATGCTGAAATGAAATAGCTCTGCATTTTTTTATTCACTCATCTATCTATCCATTCATTTACCCATCACTACGTTTCTATACTTATTTTCTTTACCCCCCCCCCGTCAAGGTCGACCTCCAAGGTTATTAGGGGTAACAGGAGGAAACTTTTTCGAGGACGAGCCGCTCACACTCCGCTGTTCCACGCAATACGCCAAGCATAATCAGGTATTTAAATGATCGATAATTTTATGTCTTAGTCTTTATTATTATTATTTCTTATTTTACGTCTTTATTCCTTATTCTATTTGTGTACTTGATGGTGATAATTAGGGTGGTGATAGAAGCAAGAATAACAGTGAAAGTGATGATAATAGTTGTGATTTTTGTGTCTACTTTCTTACATCTTTATTCCTTATTATATTTTTTACTGATGGTGATAATAAGGATGGTGATGGAAGCAAGAATAACAGTAAAAGTGATGATAATAGTTATTATTTTTGTGTCTACTTTCTTACATCTTTATTCCTTATTCAATTTTTTTACTTGATGGTGATAATAAGGATGGTGATAAAAGCAAGAATAACAGTAAAAGTGATGATAATAGTTGTGATTTTGTGTCTATTTCCCTTTTTTCCCCTTATGATGATAATGATGATGTTATTATCAGCATTATCATTGTTTTCTTTTATTGTTGCTCTTATTTTTAGTGTTTTATCATTATCACTGTTGTTGTTTTT
>NW_027213078.1:10000-12500 GCF_042767895.1 Penaeus vannamei | reverse complement strand
AACCATTCATCCCAAGCTCAAAACACGTTTAAATCTACCATGAACCATTCATCCCAAGCTCAAAACACATATAAGTCTACCATGAACCATTCATCCCAAGCTCAAAACACATTTAAGTCTACCATGAACCATTCATCCCAAGCTCAAAACACATTTAAGTCTACCATGAACCATTCATCCCAAGCTCAAAACACATTTAAGTCTACCATGAACCATTCATCCCAAGCTCAAAACACATTTAAGTCTACCATGAACCATTCATCCCAAGCTCAAAACACATTTAAGTCTACCATGAACCATTCATCCCAAGCTCAAAACACATTTAAGTCTACCATGAACCATTCATCCCAAGCTCAAAACACATTTAAGTCTACCATGAACCATTCATCCCAAGCTCAAAACACATTTAAGTCTACCATGAACCATTCATCCCAAGCTCAAAACACATTTAAGTCTACCATGAACCATTCATCCCAAGCTCAAAACACATTTAAGTCTACCATGAACCATTCATCCCAAGCTCAAAACACATTTAAGTCTACCATGAACCATTCATCCCAAGCTCAAAACACATTTAAGTCTACCATGAACCATTCATCCCAAGCTCAAAACACATTTAAGTCTACCATGAACCATTCATCCCAAGCTCAAAACACATTTAAGTCTACCATGAACCATTCATCCCAAGCTCAAAACACATTTAAGTCTACCATGAACCATTCATCCCAAGCTCAAAACACATTTAAGTCTACCATGAACCATTCATCCCAAGCTCAAAACACATTTAAGTCTACCATGAACCATTCATCCCAAGCTCAAAACACATTTAAGTCTACCATGAACCATTCATCCCAAGCTCAAAACACATTTAAGTCTACCATGAACCATTCATCCCAAGCTCAAAACACATTTAAGTCTACCATGAACCATTCATCCCAAGCTCAAAACACATTTAAGTCTACCATGAACCATTCATCCCAAGCTCAAAACACATTTAAGTCTACCATGAACCATTCATCCCAAGCTCAAAACACATTTAAGTCTACCATGAACCATTCATCCCAAGCTCAAAACACATTTAAGTCTACCATGAACCATTCATCCCAAGCTCAAAACACATTTAAGTCTACCATGAACCATTCATCCCAAGCTCAAAACACATTTAAGTCTACCATGAACCATTCATCCCAAGCTCAAAACACATTTAAGTCTACCATGAACCATTCATCCCAAGCTCAAAACACATTTAAGTCTACCATGAACCATTCATCCCAAGCTCAAAACACATTTAAGTCTACCATGAACCATTCATCCCAAGCTCAAAACACATTTAAGTCTACCATGAACCATTCATCCCAAGCTCAAAACACATTTAAGTCTACCATGAACCATTCATCCCAAGCTCAAAACACATTTAAGTCTACCATGAACCATTCATCCCAAGCTCAAAACACATTTAAGTCTACCATGAACCATTCATCCCAAGCTCAAAACACATTTAAGTCTACCATGAACCATTCATCCCAAGCTCAAAACACATTTAAGTCTACCATGAACCATTCATCCCAAGCTCAAAACACATTTAAGTCTACCATGAACCATTCATCCCAAGCTCAAAACACATTTAAGTCTACCATGAACCATTCATCCCAAGCTCAAAACACATTTAAGTCTACCATGAACCATTCATCCCAAGCTCAAAACACATTTAAGTCTACCATGAACCATTCATCCCAAGCTCAAAACACATTTAAGTCTACCATGAACCATTCATCCCAAGCTCAAAACACATTTAAGTCTACCATGAACCATTCATCCCAAGCTCAAAACACATTTAAGTCTACCATGAACCATTCATCCCAAGCTCAAAACACATTTAAGTCTACCATGAACCATTCATCCCAAGCTCAAAACACATTTAAGTCTACCATGAACCATTCATCCCAAGCTCAAAACACATTTAAGTCTACCATGAACCATTCATCCCAAGCTCAAAACACATTTAAGTCTACCATGAACCATTCATCCCAAGCTCAAAACACATTTAAGTCTACCATGAACCATTCATCCCAAGCTCAAAACACATTTAAGTCTACCATGAACCATTCATCCCAAGCTCAAAACACATTTAAGTCTACCATGAACCATTCATCCCAAGCTCAAAACACATTTAAGTCTACCATGAACCATTCATCCCAAGCTCAAAACACATTTAAGTCTACCATGAACCATTCATCCCAAGCTCAAAACACATTTAAGTCTACCATGAACCATTCATCCCAAGCTCAAAACACATTTAAGTCTACCATGAACCATTCATCCCAAGCTCAAAACACATTTAAGTCTACCATGAACCATTCATCCCAAGCTCAAAACACATTTAAGTCTACCATGAACCATTCATCCCAAGCTCAAAACACATTTAAGTCTACCATGAACCATTCATCCCAAGCTCAAAACACATTTAAGTCTACCATGAACCATTCATCCCAAGCTCAAA
>NW_027213077.1:0-5000 GCF_042767895.1 Penaeus vannamei | reverse complement strand
AAAGCGAAAATGGGAAGAAAACGAATCACATTACTACAAAAAATAATGGATATTACAAACAACAAAATTTAAAAAGTCACAGAAATATAAAATAAAAAACAAGAGAAAACAAATATTCACTTCCTTCCCGGGCGAGGTGGACGTTGGGACATAAACACACACACACACACGCAAGCACACACACACACGCAAGCACATACACACACACGCAAGCACACATACACGCGCCAGCCCACACACACACGAGCACCCACACACACACGCAAGCACACACACACACACATACACACGCAAGCACACACACACACACGCACGCAAACACACACACACACACACACGCAAGCACACACACACACACATACACACGCAAGCACACACACACACACAAGCACACACACACACACACAAGCACACACACACACACACACACACACACGCAAGCACACACACACACGCAAGCACACCCACACACACACACACGCAAGCACACACACACACACACACACACACACACACACACACACACACACGCTACGGAAACAGAGAAGCATTCGATTCCTTAAGTCAAAGGTAAGATCCCTTAACCATCTCGAGGCTGACGGAGTATCTCGTCACATTGCTAACTTTTTTATTATATTTATCTATTTTTATTATCTTTATAATTATATTTTTATTATTATACATTATTATATTATATTATATATTATTATACATTATTATATTATATTATATATTATTATACATTATTGTATTATATTATATATTATTATACATTATTGTATTATATTATATATTATTATACATTATTGTATTATATTATATATTATTATACATTATTGTATTATATTATATATTATTATACATTATTGTATTATATTATATATTATTATACATTATTGTATTATATTATATATTATTATACATTATTGTATTATATTATATATTATTATACATTATTGTATTATATTATATATTATTATACATTATTGTATTATATTATATATTATTATACATTATTGTATTATATTATATATTATTATACATTATTGTATTATATTATATATTATTATACATTATTGTATTATATTATATATTATTATACATATTATTGTATTATATTATATATTATTATACATTATTGTATTATATTATATATTATTATACATTATTGTACTATATTATATATCATTATACATTATTGTATTATATTATATATTATTATACATTATTGTATTATATTATATATTATTATACATTATTATATTATATTATATATTATTATACATTATTGTATTATATTATATATTATTATACATTATTGTATTATATTATATATTATTATACATTATTATATTATATTATATATTATTATACATTATTGTATTATATTATATATTATTATACATTATTGTATTATATTATATCATTATACATTATTGTATTATATTATATATTATTATACATTATTATATTATATTATATATTATTATACATTATTGTATTATATTATATATTATTATACATATTGTATTATATTATATATTATTATACATTATTATATTATATTGTATATTATTATATCATATATATTATATTATTATATTATTATTATATTGTTATTATTATTTTTTTTATCTTTTTTTACGGTTCATTTGATCAACTTCGAATACAATTGTTAACGTGGTGTTGCGATGTGAATTCTGTTCCCTCGCGGCTGGGTTTGGGGGCTACGTGAGGCTATGAGGGTTAGCCACATAGTAAGAGTTTCTATTACATTTCCTTGAGACTCTTTTGTGGAGAGGGGATGGGTGTTGCTTAGCCGGAAATGGTCACAAACGAATTTATTCAAAGATATAGAAGAGTACAACGAGAGGCAGACGGGGTAAAAAAAGAGATTGAAAGAGATGGAATGATGGAAAGACTTTTATATTCATTTCTTCTCTTTTTTAGTAATGGGAACTTCCATAGCATTCATAGTAGCAGAGTAGATTGGTATCGAAATTAATTCTCAGCAATTTGATAACGATTTAGACTAACCTAGTTGAGTCCTTTGCAATGGAAAGTTTGATAAGATTCAGTTAGTGCTTCAGAGAGTGATCGTCGCCAGCTCGGGTTACGTCAACATTTCCATAGCCAAGCGCGATGGCCTATGACTCCCTATTTCGCCCAGCTATTGTGCGGTCCAGGTCGGTCATATGGTGTTGTATGGCCTCCACAGCGATGGGAATGGGAGGACCTGCCTTCTGATAACGCGGGAGATACACCTTAGATTGGGTTCGATTGCATTTCGGAGGATTCAATTCCGTTTCTCTTCCTTGTGTGGGTTTCGATTCCCCTCTTCCTTTCAGATCCTTTGGTCGTTCCGCTAAACACGCTCTTGGACATCTCTTTGGTTCTGTACTATCGAATTTATCGCTGTAATAACATGTTTATCGGGAAAAGAAGCATTTTAATAATGAAACGAAGTAGAGGAGGATGACTGACGTGGACGTATGACGAAGAAAAGGAACCGGGTAGACAAAGGAAGGGCATAGCGATAGATGGCAACTAGGGAAGAGCGAGAACGAAGATGGAATCAAAGGTGATTGAAGAGGATAAGGCCTGAATGGACGAAGAGTGAGAATAATAGACAAGGTACCAAGGAGTATGATCGTGAGAAAACGCAAATCCCTCAACATACAAAAAGGGGGAGACGCTGAATTGGGAATCACCACGAAAAATTGGTAGCAGCCAATGGCGGTGTTCTAGATGCTCGCTATTACAGTTACAAATATACGATTTCTTATCATAAGATCATAGGGAAAATATGCAGCAGTAAGATATAATGTTTAGACCGTGTAAGCTGGATAGATAGATGTGTAGAGAGATAGATAAATAGATAGAGAGCGAGAGAGAGAGAGAAAGGAATAGAGTGGGCAAGGTAGAGACGAGAGGAGAGATCAATATTGAATGGCTATAGAGAATCTCTCTCTCTCTCTCTCTATTTTTCTCTCACTATGTACTTTATCTCTCTCTCGCTCTCTCTCTGTACTTTCTCTCTCACTCGCTCTCTCTCTGTACTTTCTCTCTCACTCGCTCTCTCTCTGTACTTTCTCTCTCTCTCTTTCTTTCTATCTATCTGTCGTTTGCTGGAGAGACATGTCAGTCGATTCCAGTCTGCTGAAGTGATTCTCGGGCTTCTAATCCTGCAACATTTCCGAATTCCTTTGGTCTGATCTGATTCCTTCCAAGGACCTCCGCGCCAACCTCTTACTGAAACCTTATCTCAGGACCAAATCTTCAACCTTCAGCCGCTGACAGTCAAATAGTTATCAATTCTTGGTTCTATTTTAGCCTACACTATACGTTGCAGATTGGCATCTTCTTGTACTTTTCTATGTATGTCTGAGTCGACATTTATTTCCCCCTTTTCTCTTGCTTTCTTTTCTTGTATTCTTTCTCCTCTTTAACAGGATTTCCATCATTTTTTACTCTTCTTCCGTGTCTTTTTCGATATAAATGCGGTATGACAGACAGAGTCAGACAGACGTATAGGCAGGCAGCCACCCACTCAACCGGACAGATAGATCAGTGATGTCATGTCATTTAGAAAGCCATGATATGTACGTTGGTCGGTGATCCACTATCCAGTCATCTCATTATCAAGAACCTCTCACGTAAACATTACCCGAATGCTACAAGAAATCAGAGTCCGTGCTACATCAGAGCCAAGAGTCATATCACTGTCATTTCACTTCAGCGAGACTTCAGCGACACACGACTGCTCATGAATCGGGAATCTCTTGGCCAAAGCTGAGCGCGAAATTCGAAGTGAAAATGACTAGCCAATAGATTCTCCTTCGACCATAAAAATATTACGATGTTACGCACTATATATCCATGATGTTGAATCGCTTACCAAGAATAAAAAAAAGTATCAGTGAAGATTAATGGAGGCGATAGATCCGTCATTTACAGAGATATTTCCAACAAGAGCGTGAATATCAAGTGAAGCTTAGGGGGTATAAAGGCACCAGAGATGGTATTAAACAGTCGAAACCGAAAAGGCAGGCGACCGTGGAAGCCGAGCCGGTGCAACGGAGAGAGAGAGAACAGGATATTACGGCCACAGCAAGTTGGATTATAACCGTCGTGTCAAGAACAATATTGTAGACTTTGCGTTGGGTACGATCTGAGAGTAGCCGAGGTTTAGCCCGGATTAACAGCGGCTCCAGAAGGGGCTACTTTGAAGGTTTTCGAATTGCTTGTTTGATTGTTTATTTTCACGGTTGATTTACTATCGTGGAGATTGCGAGTTAGTGATCATATTCGCTTAGAATATATACTTATACTTAGTTTACTTATATACTTAGAATATATACGTATACTTAGTTTACTTATATACTTAGTTTCCCGCACCTTTTGAGGGAATCCTTAAAGGAAATCCTGTAATGTGGATCGACGCATGTAACACTCAGTTTATTAACGAGAGCGGGAAAGGGCCCAGCTGTTCAACTAAACCTCATTTTGTTATTTTTACTGTAAACGAAGACTTTTTGTTACTGCGACGTAATATCCTGTGGGGATATTTTTCCTGTCGGATCGGAAAGGGGTTAGATTTATTACGGCGAAGGAAATAGTTTCAGGCTGAAAGGAAGAGGAATTTTGTAAACAAAGAGACACCAGAGTGCATGCACACACACAAACACACACATTCACAGACAAACACACACACACACACACACAGACACACACACACACACACACACACATTCACAGACAAACGCACATACGCACATTCACAGACACGCGCGCGTGCATATATATATATATATATATATATATATATATAATATATATATATATATATATACATATATATATATATATACATACATATACATACATATATATATATATATATATATATATATATATATATATATATATATATATATATATATATATATACATATATATATATATATATATATATATATATATATATATATATATATATA
>NW_027213076.1:37500-42500 GCF_042767895.1 Penaeus vannamei | reverse complement strand
GAAGGGTAGCATGAGAGAGAGGAAGGGAGGGTGTGAGGGGTGGGTAGGAGAAGAGAGATAGAGGGAGGAAGGAATGTAGGAGCGAGGGGTAGCAGGAGAGAGAGAGAGGTGGTAGGGAGGAGAGAGGGAGGGAGGGAAGGGAGGGAGCGAAGGGTAGCAGGAGAGAGACAGAGGGAGGGGTGGAGGGGTGGAGGAGAGAGGAAGAGAACGAAGGGGTAGCATGAGAGAAGAAGGGAGGGTGTGAGGGGTAGGAGAAGAGAGATAGAGGGGAGGGAAGGAATGTAGGAGTTAGGGGTAGCATGGGAGAGAGAGAGGGAGGGTAGGGAGGAGAGAGGGAGGGAGTGGGAAGGAGGAGCGTGAAGGGTAGCATGAGAGAGGAAGGGAGGGTGTGAGGGGGTAGGAGAAGAGAGAGAGAGAGAGAGAGAGAAGGGAAGGAAGGAGGGAGCGAGGGGTAGCAGGAGAGAGAAAAGGAGAGGGAGCAGGAGGAGAGAGGGAGTGTAGGAGAAGAAAGAGAAAGAGGAGAGGGAAAGGGGGAAGGAAGAGGAGGAAGAAAAAAAAGTGGACAGGAACTGTATATATTAGAGGAAAGAGAACAAAAAGGAAAGAAGGAATAGGAGGGAAGGGAGAGGAACGTTAAAAAGGTGAGTAAGGAGGTGGAGGAGGAGGGAAGGGGGAGGAAAGAGGGGAGAGGGCGGGGAAGGAGAGGGGAGAAGGGGGAGAGGGGAGTGGATAGCGATACTTGAGTTGGGTACAAAGTGGGTATCCGTTTGTGATTTAGTTCATAGCATTGTAATCTTTCAGTGTTTATTTATCCGTTCCACTCATTCATTTGATTATTTAATTCTGTCCGTCCATCCTTCTATCATTCTGTCTATCTATTTTCTAGGTATGTATATATCTATCTGTCAATCTATTTCTCTATATACACATCTAACTATCTATCTACCTATCTATCTATCTACCCTTCTATCTACCTATCTACCCTTCCATCTACAGATATCTATCTAATCTATCTATATATCTATCTATCTACATATATTTCCCTTTATCTTTCTACTTACCAGTATATGAAAATAGAGACACAAATAAAAAACAAGAATCAAAACGATAGAGAAGAAAAAAAAGGGAATATGATAATATTGGTGACGTAAATGACCGCCCCCTTTCCTTCCTGGCCACGCCCATGAAACGAGTTGAAGTCTCCAGCTTGGGGGTCCGAATAGGCCTACACGAGACAGCCCGCCAACCGGCCAACCAAACATCTTACCAGCTGGCCTACCAAAAGCCTACCAACCGGCCTACCAAATAGCCTACTAACCAGCCTACCAAAAGCCTACCAAATTGCCCAAAACCGGCCTACCAAATAGCTTACCAACCAGCCTACCAAACACCTTACCGACCGGCCTACCAAAAAGCCTACCGACCAGCCTACCAAATAGCTTACCTTGTATTTAATGAAATATTAAGACACACAGAAAAAGTGCATAGTAAATATGGGAGAGATTAAAGAAGATAAATAAAGAAAAGGAAAATGGGTGGAAGAATGAAAACTGAGCTAGAAAAGAAAATTGTGTCAAGAAATTGACTTAAGAGACGGGGAAAAGTATGAGAGAGAGAAAAAAAAAATTGAGTACTAAAAACAAGACAAAATGAAGCTTACACAAAAAGGAAACGAAAGAAGACGAGAAAGAAGAAGAAGAAGAAAAAGACAAGGAAGAGTAAGAAGAAGACGAGGAAGAGAGAGAGGGAAAGCAGGTTAGATACTAATTCACGATTGCGTTAGGAGAATGATTCATCAGTGTTGAGTAAACGGCTTCCACCCGCTGGGACGTGAATCAAGGGAGAGGGACGACTTGTTTTGAAGTGCGGCTTTTTTATTATTATTATTTATTTATTATTCATTGGAGGAAGAGGAAGAGGAAGAAGAAGAGGGAGGGGGTAGGAGAGGAAGAGGAAGAAGAAGAGGGAGGGGGGAGGAGAGGAAGAGGAGGAGGGGGTAAGAGAAAGAACGAAGGCAAGTTAGCAGGGGGAGTAAGAAAGATAGGGAGAGAAAGAGAAACAAATAAACAAAGAGAGAGACAAGACAAACGACGCGAAACCCATAACATCAGAATCATTCACCTCTATCCATATCCTCATTGTTCATTTTCGAGACGCGGAGAGGAAGAAAGAAAGGTCATAAGAAGGAGAAAGGAAAGAGAGAGAGAGAGAGAGAGAGAGTATAAATCCCATTAATGCTTCCTCATAAGCTCTCATTTATATTTATATTTATATTCATACTTACATTTATTTATATCCCATTTATACTTCCCCATAAGCTCCTCCTCTGGCCTTTTATCCGCCCTTCGCTGGGTCCTGTTCATCGCGAGAGTTTCATTATTATTACTTCGACGTCGCTTTGATAATGATGTTCATGAGTACGAGAAACAGCCTGAGTTGGGAGGCTTTGACCTCGGTGGGTGTATCTGCTCCTGTTTTGTTCTTCTCTTTCTTTCTCTCTTTCTTTCTTTTTTCTCTTTCTTTCTTTTTTTTCTTTCTCTCTTTCTCTCTTTCTCTCTTTCTCTCTCTCTCTCTCTCTTTCTCTCTCTTTCTTTCTCTCTCTCTCTCTCTCTCTCTCTCTCTCTCTCTCTCTCTCTGTCTCTCTCTCTCTCTCTCTCTCTCTCTCTCTCTCTCTCTCTCTAATATCTTTCAATTCTTCTTCTCATGTCCTTTCTTTCTCTGTTTGTCTTGTCTCTTAATCTATTCTCTCTCTTCCTTTCTCCTACCCTCCCGCTCTCTCATTTTTCTCTCCTCCTCCATTATCAACTCTAAATGCCATCTTCCTTTTTCGTCCTCCTTTTCCATTCTCCGATTTATTCACTATTTATTTATCTCCCTCTTCTCCACTCTTAACTCTTACCCTTCTTACCCCCTTCCCACTCCCTCCCTCCCTCTTCGTGACCTTTCCTCTCCTCCTCCTCGTTCGCTCTCTCCCTCTCTCCTCCTCCTCTTCCTTGCCCCTCCCCCTTCCCCCAACCCTTTCTTCTCCAGATGTTTACCTGCGTTGTTTAATTTCACACTTAGACACTGATGTCTTGAAGCATTCTTTGTACCCGGGCAACAAACTCTCTCTCTCTCTCTCTCTCTCTCTCTCTCTCTCTCTCTCTCTCTCTCTCTCTCTCTCTCTCTCTCTCTCTTTCCTTCCCTCCCTCTCTCCCTCTCTCCCTTCCTCTCTCTCTCTCTCCATCTCTTTCTCTTTCGTTTACTCTGTCTCTCTCTCTCTAGTCTGTCTGTCTTACTGTCTTATCGTGTGTGTGTGTGTTTACAACATCCAGTCATGCGTATGCGTGTGTTTGCTGTTTTACCTATCACTTAGCTGAATATTAAGGAAGAAGTGAGAGAGAGGGGGGGAGGGAGAGAGAGGAGAGAGAGGGAGGGAGGGAGAGAGAGAGGGGAGGGAGGGAGAGAGAGGGGGGGAGGGAGAGGAGAGAGAGAGGGGGAGGGAGAGGAGAGAGAGAGGGGGGAGTGAGGGAGGGAGAGGAGAAAGAGAGGGGGAGGGAGAGAGGGAGAGGAGAGAGAGAGAGAAAGAAAGAAAGAAGAGAGAGAGAATTCAGAACAGACAGACAGGCAGATTGACAGAGTGACCGTACCCTAGGAGACTATAACCTCATACTTCCACCCCGGTGTCCCTCTCCTCTCCCAACCCCCACTCCTCCCCACCTTCCCCACCCCTTCCAAACCCCTACCTCTTCCTAGCTTCAATGAAGACAAAAGAATCAGAAATATGTTGTATATCTCATCTCTCTCCTTTCTTATTCCTCCCTCCTCCCCTTCACCCCCTCCTCCTCTCCTCTCTCCCTGCCCTTCCCCTCCTGCCACACCTGCAAATCCCCAGAGGAGAAGTAGGGGGGGGGGGGGGGAGGGGAAGTGGAAGGGGGGGGGGGGCGATGAAAGGGTTAGGGAGATGAAGGGACATGGAGGGAGGAGGGGGTAGAGAGGGAAGGGAAGGGAGGGAAGGGTGAAGGGGTACGGAGAGGGGTAGTGAGATGAAGGAAGACGGAAGATGGGGAGGGAAGGGGTGAGGGAGGAGGGGTAAGAGGGGGGAGGGAAGGGGTGAGGGAGGGGATAGATGGAGGGGAGGGGGGATGGAGGAGGGTGTAGGAGGGGGAAGGTGAGGTGAGGGAGGAGGGTGTAGGAGGGGGAGGGTGAGGGAGGAGGGGTGTAGGGAGGGGAGGGTGAGGGAGGAGGGTGTAGGTAGGGAGGGAGGAGGGGTAAGAGGGAAGAGATGGGGGAGGAGGGGATAGGAGGGTTGAGGGAGGTTGGTGTAGGAAGGGGTAGAAGGGGGGGGAGGGAAGAGGGGGGGAGCACACGAAATGCTCAGAGGTATAGCCGAATTCAAGGTCATCGAGCACGAAATCACACGACGCTTGGAGATACGCCATCGGATGTCGGAATCTCGAGATTCTTTTGACGTTATTTTTTCTCTGTCAGCCTTTCCCTCTCTCTCTGTCTGTCTGTGTCTCTGTCTCTCTCTGTCTGTCTATGTCTCTGTCTCTCTCTGTCTGTCTATGTCTCTGTCTCTCTCTGTCTGTCTATGTCTCTGTGTCTGTCTATGTCTCTGTCTCTCTCTGTCTGTCTATGTCTCTGTCTCTCTCTGTCTGTCTATGTCTCTGTCTCTCTCTGTCTGTCTATGTCTCTGTCTCTCTTTGTCTGTCTATGTCTCTGTGTCTGTCTATGTCTCTGTCTCTCTCTGTCTGTCTATGTCTCTGTCTCTCTCTGTCTGTCTATGTCTCTGTCTCTCTCTCTGTCTCTGTCTGTCTGTTTGTCTATGTCTCTGTCTCTCTCTCTCTGTCTCTGTCTGTCTGTCTGTCTCTGTCTCTCTGTCTCTCTCTCTCTCTCTCTCTCTCTCTCTCTCTCTCTCTCTCTCTCTCATAATTAGACAACCCCAGAAATCCCCGATTAAAATGCAGAAAATTCTCGCTGCATTCTTTAGCAATCCTCAACGCTGCTAATTAAGTAAA
>NW_027213076.1:12500-25000 GCF_042767895.1 Penaeus vannamei | reverse complement strand
AGTAGATAGATAGATAGAGAGAGAGAGAGAATGTGACCAGTACCAACGACTGGCGAGTCACCGCGGTCATACTTCTTCCGAACATCATCATAACACTGTAACGGACAGGCCAGCGACTCCCTCATTATAAGGCTGTAAACATATGCAATTTGTAGCAAATGGCTATAATGAGGCCTAATTGTACATCGGCATCTGTACGATACGAGCGAAAGAAAGCCTTTTTCGAAACCCTAACTCAAATGCGTCACCATTTGTATTTCTTATTAAATTAAGTCATTAACAAGCGTTTTGGATTACGTGTAGACTTATATCACATGTATGATAGAGAGAGGGAGAGAGTTAGAAAGAGAGAAAGAGAGAGAGAGAGAGAGAGAGAGAGAGAGAGAGAGAGAGAGAGAGAGAGAGAGAGAGAGAGAGAGAGAGAGAGAGAGAGAGAGAGAGAGAGAGAGAGAGAGAGAGTTATATACTGTAATGACTTTAGTTATAGAACAGTTAGCCTATAATAAAGAAATATACCTATTGAAGTAAATTAATATATCATAGACTTTTTCAAGCATACTTTACATTTTGAGATATATAACCATTATCAACATTTATTTATTGTTTTCTGTCAGCGTTAATATAACCATTAAGCTTTAAGCTGAAATGATGACGATGACAATAATGATGATGATGATAGTGGGGATACGATGATGAAAATGATGATGATAGTGATATGATGCTGATGATGATGATAATGATGATAACGATGGCAAGGACGATGAAGATGATAAAGATGGCGACAACGATGATGGTGATGATGGCATAATGCTCATATATAGAAGCAAAAAAATTAAAAATAATAATAATCGACACAAAAATACTTACAATCACAACAACAATGGAACGAAAAAGAAACAGAAAGAACGACCATATATGACAACATGACCATGAAACCTTTTTTTTCCCAACGGCTCTCCGACAACAAACGCAAAGCAAGAAACATACAAATTGAACAGAGAAAGATAACCACAAAATCAAGCATCGATAAATCACATCAGCGGCCAATGTTGACGCGATTTTCTGCATACGTTCTATCACAATACCTGCGACGCCACGTAAATAAGTATCTAATGGGTGCTTGTTGTGGGCGCTTGGGAGTTGGGGAGGGAGGGAGGGAGGGAGGGGGGGAGACACGGGCGTGAGGTGAGAAATGGAGGAATAAATGTCAACCGTTAAATATCATCCCCGCCACGGCCATTCATCACAAGGGCTGTCAGTGCGAGAGGAAATCAAAATATCCAAATGCTTTGCGTGACTCGATAGATCATAATATTTATCACCTTCGGATATATCACCACGAGGATCCTTCGGGTCAACCCGTAGGAGATAAACACCATCACGGGATCGCAGATGGAGGAAAAAAGAAGTCAGCCAATTTCTAATGGCTCATTAACGTGAATAATGAAGCTTAATGACCTCCCATAAGAAGTAATTCCCGTAATCTGTTAACATTTCTCGCGCATGGCAGTCGATCAGGGAATAACAATAGTCGAAAACATTATTACTCCACAATAAATCATAATTACACGGTCAGAATATGCAAATGCGCCACGAACGCCTCATCGCCGCGCATCAATATGACTAATGCAGCGCGATGACCCATCAACGCTGACGGCCTCTCCTCCCTCGGATTACACGGGCGAAGGGCGGGCGAAGGGCGGGCTTGGGTCACTTCACACGCGCCGTTGAAGTCTCCGTCGCCGCAGGCTCTCGGTCCCGTTCCATGGCCTTGTATTGATCTCTCCATCTGACCATCATATTCGTCATTTCAATCATGACCCTTAGTATAAGTATCATTATCATTATCGTTCATGCAACATTTATCAGTAGTACTCTCCATTAAGATCATATTTGATATCATCATATTCTTCATCACTATCGTCATCATACTCTTCATCATTATCATCATAGTCTTTATCATTATCGTCATCATCATAGTCTTCATCATTATCGTCATTAACACGATCGTTTTTATCACTACTATCGTCTTTTGTCATCTTCATCATCGTCCCTTGCTGTCCTCTGCGATAACACACCGTAACTTATGCTGGGACGTAGGTGTTGGGCGCTGTTACATGTAAAGGAGAATTATTATCGCTGAAAGTTTTTATCGTCTTGTCTACACTATTTGTCTAGCTTTGACTATGGCATTGTACGTCTTTATCTTTCTAACTTTCATTTCTTTTATCTCTTTCCTTTTCTCTCAGTCTCCGTCTCTGCCTCCGTTTGCTTTTGTCTCTGTATTTGTATCTGTCTGTCTGTCTGTCTGTCTCTCTCTCTCTCTCTCTCTTTCTCTCTCTCTCTCTCTTCTCTCCCTCTCTCTCTTCTCTCCCTCTCTCTCTAAATCTTCTCTCTCTCTCTCTCTCTCTCTCTCTCTCTCTCTCTCTCTCTCTCTCTCTCTCTCTCTCTCTTTCTCTCCCTCTCCCTCTCCCCCCTCCCCCCCTCCCCCCTCTCTCTCTCTCTGTCTCTCTCCCTCTCTCTCACTTTCTCTCCCTCTATCTCACTTTCTCTCCCTCTCTCTCTTTCTCTCCCTCTCTCTTTTTCTTTCCCTCTCTCTCTTTCTCTCCCTCTCTCTCTTTCTCTCCCTCCCTCTCTTTCTCTCCCTCTCTCTCTTTCTCTCCCTCCCTCTCTTTCTCTCCCTCTCTCCCTCCCTCTATCTCCCTCCTTCCCTACAAGCGTTACATGTTCATAATCTTATTGATCAATCAGATGGCGAGTCGGGAATAAATCAGGGGAAATGCATATTAGTACGTGAAAAATTAGGTGATCCATCCCCGTTATGGTAAGTAGTGTTAAAGTTGACTTGTGGTAAAGCGTCTGGATAACTTATTGTGTTACCTTATTATCCGTAACGTGGTCGCCTTATCCGGATGAAGAATTGCACGAGCCTGTCATTCCAATTTGTACACGTTGTTCGTACGTACCTTGGCGTTTTGTTTTGAATACCCCTTACGCACTTTAATGCCCCTACTTATCAATCCCTGCATAATGGCATGGCTTATGGTAGTCTGGCAATAACGTATATGTACACAAATTAATCATCCGAAATATCAAGCTGATCAGATTTATCATTTTTTTGTTTATTTCTCCTCCTTACTGTTTTTCTTTGCTTTTTACTGTACCTTCCTCATTTTCGTTATTTACGCACACATCTTATTCTGCATATATCTACGTACATCTTTTTCCACGTGTCCCAAATGTCCCCCTGCCTATATACCCCTTTGTCACGGAAACCCCGGCGGCGATCCCAAGGCAATAAGTCAGGAGAAATAAGAGACACGACTCCCAGTAAAAGTGATGTAAATCCCACTTGCAGCCCGACAAAACAATGATGAGCCGAGGCGCGCGGGGCTCGTGGTGGCTCGCCGACGTGGCCACCGCGGCGAAGGGCCGGTAAAACCCGTCAGCTTCACATGTACGGCGTCAGCACCAGACGAGTCGCGCGCGTGATGGACGACCCGCGGCGGGAAGACGAAGTGCGGCGGAGGGTGGCGGTGGTGGGGGGTGATGGAGGGTGGCGGTGGTAGGGGGGATAGAGGGTATGGTGGTGGTGGTAGGGGGTGCCAGGGAAGTATGGTAGTAGGGGGTGCCAGGGAGGTAATATGGTAAGGGTGATGGTGGCAGTGGGTGGTGGTGGGTGGTTCGGAGGGCAGGTCATGGTGATGCCTGCCGGTGCTGGTGGTGCGGAGATTACAAGCCTGGGAGTTTATGATTGAGACACCTACTAGGAGGCTACGCCCGGCGGGGGAGGATGTGCAGGTCGGGCTCTCTACGGCCAAAACAAGGAACCGCGGCAACAATTAGCGCTACAAAAAGTCTGACAAACAGTCGATCGGGTAGAGAAGGAATGACAAATAAATCAAGAAGGGCCGAGGAATACGAAGCTTGCAGGACAAGGGGGAGGGAGACGTTTACATAGACGAAGGCAACGATTTATCTGACACCTCCCGCCAGTTCGTTAAAGAAAACGGGAATCCATCTGGACCGCGACTCTCGAAATTTAGAGAAGGAAGATACAATGTCTGGGACGCTTAATAAGACGACCGCCAGGAGAGAAACAGTGTAAGAAAAACACATAAGCAAGACACGCTCCTTCGTCAGGTACTTAAGCCGTCTTGTTAGTCTCGTTGCCCAATGAGCGAACTTGTGTTAATGGCAATCGTGAAGGCAACTAGTTGTGGGCAAGCCGCGTGCTACGATTCATGTAAGAAGTTTACAGTGTCATGACCCGTGAGACAAAAACTTTGCCAAATGACAGTACCGCAATCTCCCTCACCCTCCCTCTCTCACACACACTCACTCACTATGTGTATGTAAATAAACAAGTATGTGTGTGTGAGTAGTTACTTGCCTACCTTTCTATTTCTTTACCCATTCACCCCTCACAAAACAGAGCAAAGCAGAACGAAATCCCCCCCCCCCAGAAAAAAAGGGACAAAGAGAAAAAGAAATGAAACCGATGCCACAAAGGGCTTCCCCAGCGAGGCGAGGCTTCACACTCCCTCCAGACAGCAACTAATCCCCGACATTCCAGGCGGCACCGAGGCCCCATGAACCCCCTGAGAGGACCAGTGAGCGGTTAAGTACCTAAACACAACTCACGGCGTCAAAAATCACTTGTTGGACGGACGTGTGGGCGAGAATGTTTAATTAGGCAGTCACACCATCGCCACGGAGAGAAGGAGAGAGGATAGGGGAGGATAGGAGGTGCGAGCGCTTGTCTTCGTCCCTCTCGCGCCGCGGAAAGGAATGGCGGAAGGGCTGGAGGGAAGGGATTGAAGGATTTGTTCGGGGAGTAAGGGTTTGGATTTACAGGTGCAGAAAAGGTGAGAAAGCTGGATCTCTCTCACTCTCTCTCTCTCTCTCTCATACACACAAATAAGGATCGATCAATCGATAGATAGGTAGATAAATGAATGGATAAAAAGATGTGTTAGTATATGTAGAGAGAGATAAATAGAGAAAGATCGATCGATCGATAGATAGATAAATAGATAGACAGAAAGAGAGAGAGATGATTCGAAACCTCATGATGTCTGAAGACGGGGAGGTATTTTATGTGAAGAGCTTCGGGGGAAGTGAATAATTCATTTTTTAATTGAGTTTTTAGTAGCTGTCGAAAATGCTATTTTATACGCGCCATCTTGCATGCCTGGCTCCTGACCCTTCCTAACGAGCCTTGCAGGTCATAAAAATCGAGAGCCAAACTTCCAGCGAGTCGGGACAAGGACTGAAAAAGCAGAGGGTCATGATCCGTGTCGACAGGGCGAGGAGGCGCCGGACGGAGGCAGCGGAGGAGGCTCAGCTCGGGGGAACTGAAGAATTTTGAGCGAAAACGAAAAAAAGGCTGGATTCTCAGAGTATCAAGAGGTGATATGAAACAGAGTTCACGGATGAGAGAGCACTTCCAGGTAGGCATTACGGCTAATATATATAAGTAAGTCAACCAGATCAGCTGAATCTTCTTTGCGATGAAGCCATGGCCAATAAATATAAGTTAATGCAAAATTCATGTTCGTGCTTCTCTGAATTTGTTAATTAGGATGGAAGGCGACGGCGTGTTTTCGGTAGAGAAAAACCTTCCGACGCTGTCAAGATCTTTACCATGAACTTCATGTAACCTTATTAGAATATGCCACGCTCAAGGTGTTGTCTCAAACGAAGACTAATTTGAATAGTCGTGTTATCAGCGAGGAAGTAATTAACCCCTTTTCTCACCTATCCTGACCCCTCTCGACCTTAGTCCTTGATCCCCGATCGGTCACACAGCATCACAGGCCTCTAAAGACCACTCCGCCACTCAACCAGACTCAGCAACCCAACATAAAGACCGACGCAACCAATGAGTCCTTGATCCCCGACCAGGTCCGAGCGCCCCCAACCATGGTTCTCACCTTCGATAAAATAGATACATATTTCACTGTCAGGTGGGAACAGCGACTGTATGCAAAACATCAGCTGAGAGTGTAGAACAACGTCCTTAAATCTTCTACCGGGAAGAGCCCCCGCGGGATTGGCCTATGTTTACGACTCGGCCGGGCTCTCTCCGCGCCCCGCCGGTGGTCAGCCGTACGATAACTACGCGTCTGGCGAAACGATACTTCTCGGGCTGAGGGACGAGCCTTTCTTCCTGGCGGTGGTCGTGCCGCCCGGACGCCATGCATCTAATATGTATTGCTTATTATGAATGCTTCGGATGGGCCAGTCTCATAAGGTCCGGAAGAATGACATACGTATCATTAGACTCGGATAACCTGGATGCTATACGATCGCTCTACAGTATATTTCGCATGTTATTCTGTGATGAGTTGCATCATAACATTCTGCTTGTTGTAACGACGTCTCATAAGCAGGCGGTCGATAAATTCTTGATGGTACGAGGCGACAGAACACGCCGCGTTGACTATTGTTTCAATTATCTAGTTCTAGGTGTTGATTGGGTGTCGTGTGTGTGTGTGTGCGTGCGTGCGTAGTTCTAGGTGTTGATTGGGTGTCGTGTGTGTGTGTGTGTGTGCGTGCGTGCGTAGTTCTAGGTGTTGATTGGGTGTCGTGTGTGTGTGTGTGTGTGTGTGTGTGTGTGTGTGTGTGTGTGTGTGTGTGTGTGTGTGTGTGTGTGTGTGTGTGTGTGTGTGTGTGTGTGCGTGCGTGCGTGCGTGCGTGCGTGCGTGCGTGCGTGCGTGCGTGCGTGCGTGTGTGTGTGTGTGTGTGTGTGTGTGTGTGTGCGCGCGCGCGCATGCTTGAGCAATTACCACACTACTGTTAAAAGAAAATCCTACAGTACGTATTAAATAAACGCCCAACAACATGAATATTTCCAATGCTTCATATATCTAAACAGCAATCCAAAATACAGAATTCACATTGCTGAAATATTAGAATCAAGTGCAATTAGGTAAGAATGGTATAAAGAAAGTGTCGACAGGTGATCAGATCCGCAATCAATTTGTGAAAGCCACAGGTGCAAACTCCACGGACAATTACATATTAGAGGACACATTTAGCTCGCCTCCAGAGTGTTCAAGCGGAACAAATTTACGTGTATTTTTCGATGCCACAATAAGGTACTTGTAGATACACTGATAAAATAAAAAGCTCACGCACTGATAGCTCCCATGTTTAAAGGTCAGGCAGGATGTTTATTAAGACTTCCCAGCTTGTCGAGGATGATGTAATGAGGCTGATCTCTGTTTGGATTCACTGTAATTTTCGTCGATTTAGAGCAAGTCGGCTTGCGTAAAGGTAATAAGCTTATTTCACCTTTTCTCTCTTTATTCTCGCTCCACCCCCGCCCCCCCTCTCTCTAACTCTTTCTTTCTATTCCCGCCTCTGTCTGTCTGTCTCTCCCTCTCTCTCGCTTCCCCCTTTACTCTATTGCTTCATTTCTTCTCACTCCCCCCCACCCTCTCCCTCTCTAGCAGCTACCAAAGTCATGAGGAAGGTATGATGTTGAAGTCAAATTACACTCTATTCATTCTAGTATGAAGTCTTATTTAAATGCTCTTTAAATATATAACGTTCATTTATTGCAAAGTTGCCTAACTAAATATGTTCATCTTCATGGCGTTCCTCCTTACGACGGTAATTATTTGTTGCTTGCGTGCACGTTTGGTATAGGAGTGGATATACACATGGATGCTTGTTTGTGTGTATTTGCAACGCATTTCCCACATGAGCAAGCTCTCTCTCTCTCTCTCTCTCTCTCTCTCTCTCTCTCTCTCTCTCTCTCTCTCTCTCTCTCTCTCTCTCTCTCTCTCTCTCTCTCTCTCTCTCTCTCTCTCTCTCTCTCATTCTCGCACAGACACACACACACAGGCGAACCAGACGCGGACGCAGGCTAATGAAGGGAGTGCAAATGAAGCCACGAACACATTTTCTCGGAAGGATATTTAGCCACACTCTTCTCCGGTCCCAGTTTGCGTCACTTTGGCCCAACTTTACGACGCATCGATTCTCTGCGGTACACACATTCATTGCAGAATCACTTTATGCTGCAAATTGAGTGAGTTCTTTTTTGTGTGATGAAACAAAATTTCTGCCAATGGGGTCGCCACACCTGTTTTCTCACCTGCTCGGCTCCTCGCACATAACTTCACCAGGTCCGGTTATCAACGGAGGGAATCGGTCGTCAACCAGCGCCTCGCGGAGTGTGATAATCGCGGCGCGTGAGATATAGTGACGCGAGACGTGACCCGCAGTGACGATAAGTTTTGTTTGCATGGATAAATTATGTTGGCCAATCTACTGGAAGCTTCGAGATAGTGGTCGTCCGTACGGCGATCCGAACCGGTGATGATCCGGAGCGCAGCCGGGTTGGGCGGTAGGCGATATAAAAACAAATCTTTGACGAAGTCGTAAGTGTACTTCGAGGGTCTACTTGCATTTTTCGCAAGCGGTAAAACGACCTTTAAGACCTTCCTGTCGAAGGAGCATAATTGCTGGTCTTGTTATGTATTTACAACGAAGATCATAAGCTTTAGTTCTGCCACGAAAACGTGATGTGGCGGGCATTGGTGCCAACGGGTCCTGTGCACGCAACATTAGCTCGTATGTCCTGCTGCGCACGAAGGCGCAGTATCACTATATTTATTTACGATACACAGTTCAAAAGAGAGTTATGACTTGGGGATATCACAACGCAGGTCATAAATGAGTAATCCCCGAGTAGGAAAAGTGATGGGAGCAGTTGGTACCTCCTGCGCCGGGTGGCGGGGAAGCGCCTGCGCAGTAGGTTCCCGTCACCTTTGTCATGGACGCTGGTCCTATCTCATCGCTGGAGATCTAACCTGCCTCTTACTTCATCCTAGAGCTCACGGGGTACTTTCTCATTTCCAAAGTGTCCTAGCCATCTGTTGGTAGTTTGCGCTACTAAAATCCACTTGAAGCCTTTATTTCGAGGTGACAACGCCTTTATCCACCGCGTGTGGCGAGGTGCTCGGGATGCCATCGAGGACCACGGGGTTCACAAGACGCATCACCTCCTCAAAGGAGCCTGATACTTTTCTCGAGCACGAGGATCGACCAACGACTCCGCGGTCTCTTACCTTACCTCAACGCATTTAAATTTTCCTAGATTTTACGGATAAGAAACTGCACCCCTGGCAAGACTCGCGGCCTTACGTACCTCCTTCGGCTCCTTTTATCGCTCTTTGATTTTGCCACATCGAGGGTCGTGTTCTCCGCCGATGTCGTTGGCTCGCTTGGCTGCGATGGTCGTTACTTGCGGAGGGTAAGCCCGCCTCCCCTTCATTGCATGTATCTGTGTGCACCTGCTTGTGCTTGCTTCTGCTGAATTAATATTTTGGTGAAATGAAAAAATGATACGTATAGCCACAGTCGGCAAGACCATTTTTATCCAAATGGTGTTTATTCACTGAGTTGTAATACCGGTAGCAAGAGACATCAGAAGCAAGGCATGGCATTAAAAAGGCGAATAAACGATTTTCGACAGACTCAGCATTGTCTCTTAGCGTAGGTATTTATCAACCTATCTATCTGCGTCCGATCCTGAATAAGTGAGTTATTTTATAGCCTTTTTATTGCTTGCAAGGAGTTATCTTGTTTAAAAAATAGATATTCGCAACGGCAAAGAGCATTTAAAATCGTGAAAAGAAATACTTCGAGAAAAGCGGCCAAGAGCATCTCCTTTGTCGATACAGGCACAGAAGATGAAGCCGTGACTCGGGAAGAGAAACGGTTAAAAGAACGAGAGGGCGAGAGAGGGAGAGTAAAGAGAGGTGGGAATGAGGAGCGATGGACTGGAATAGGAGAGTAGGAATAATAAGACGCAAGAGAGAAAAGGAGGAAGAAGAGAGGGGAGTAGAAGACTGAGAAAGCAAGAGGTGAGAAGGGATGTGGCGTAGAAGGCAGAGGTGTGAAGAACTAGCGGCTGCCATCATTCGCTGTTACATTATCTATGTAAATGATATGCATTACACAGGGGAGGCAGCACGCTATTGTTATAACGTATGGAGGTGGTGGTCGTGCCTGCCCCTTGTGTACGTAGTGGGAGCGAGGCGTTGTGGCAGCGCTGGTGGCAGGAATGATGAGGATGATGATATGGTTAAGGAATTTTGCGACTAAGTCGTGCGCACAATTGCATCCTTGCATTTAATTAACTAGCCTGTTACGTTATGATAATTCCCAGTCGATTTATGCATCACCTGTTCTAAATACGAGATAGGAGTTGCATTAAAGAGGGCTTTAAGGGACGGCTTTAGTGTTTAATTATAGTGTGAGATGAGAGTTAATGCAATACTTGCGAGAAGTTAACGAAATTACTCTGATGTCATATTTGTGGCGCAGCAGAGAGGAAACTGTCGTACAAACGCTCGAACAATTTGCGAACATTTCCAATGAAGATAACCGACAGAGAAGTTACTCTAAGATTTTAATTGTGTTGTGCGACATAAAGTGCGTATATGTTTGTTTGCGTGTATGTTTGTTTATGTTTATATATATATATATATATATATATATATATGATTGTGTGTGTGTGTGTGTGTGTGTGTGTGTGTGTGTGTGTGTGTGTGTGTGTGTGTGTGTGTGTGTGTGTGTGTGTGTGTGTGTGTGTGTGTGTGTGTGTGTGTGTGTGTGTGCGCGCGCGCGCGCGCGCGTGGATACATCTCTCTCTCTCTCTCTCTCTCTCACACTCTTTGTGAGTGTGTATACATGCTTATTTATCTACATTAAACTACATACACAAAGATTTTATCATTGGCTATATCAACAATCCATCAATATCTTTTATATATTACAACCATTTCTTATTTGTAAATACGTTGGGCATTATGATGGCGTGACGATAAGGACGTTAGACACACAAGGCGAGAGGGGTCAAGACAGGGACCCACGCCACTTGATGCAGTCAAAATAAGTGTCAGAAGAATGCTAATGGAAATCTATAAAAGTCAGCGTTGACGAGTAGGTGTAAACGACTCACAATGTTGACGGATGAGTTACGTTGGGTGTGCATGAGAATTTCGACGCGGATGAATTGCTAAAGCGAGTTTTCGACAGGTGACGCACCTCGTCAGACAGGGCGGCCGGGAGACAGACAGAAAGAGGGAGAAGAGGGATAACGAGAGGGGAAGAGGAAGAGAAAGAGAGAAAGTCAGAGAAGAGAAAGAGAGAGTATGAAATAAGAGAAGAGAAAGAAAATCCGAGACGAGAGAGAGAGAGGGAGGGAGGGATTGAGGGAGGGAGAGAATGAAATGATAGAGAAGAGAAAGACCCGAGAGAGAGAGAGAGAGAGAGAGAGAGAGAGAGAGAGAGAGAGAGAGAGAGAGAGAGAGAGAGAGAGAGAGAGAGAGAGAGAGAGAGAGAGAGAGAGAGAGACAAGCAACAAAGACAAAAACGACCCCTGAAGGATAAAGTCCCATCCCCCGAAGAACGCCCAAAGACAGAGAACACGACCGGCTGGCGAGACTCCTCCTCCGAGCCCGGCGCCCGTCCGCTCGCCCAGAAGTTGACAGAGCGGCGGCCCAAAAGCAAGCGCAGCATCCTGAAGGCGGTTTCCAGACAGGAAGGTGATGGGAGTTAATGGGAGTGGCGAAAGTTCGGTTTAAATGATGAAGGATGGCCGGTTGGGGTGACGGCGGTATTGGCGGGTGAGCGCAAGAAATGGCGGACGGAGAGATGAGCCCGTCAGCCAGTGGTGGTTGATGGAGGTGTTGGATGAGAGGGCGTGGGTGAAGGGGCGGGTGACAGGCAGGGATCACCGGGAAAGAGAGGGGAGGAAGAGGATAATCAAGAGGTTGTCAGGAAAACAAATGAAATGCATGAAATGTCTCGTGTCTGTGTCAACGTGACATGCCGTTCTGAATCAAACATGGAAATATTACCATATTATTCGCAGATATTGAGCATAACTTTATTTCGTCTTTCGAAATCTCAGTAAAAATGACATGTAAATATCTAACTGGAGATTGTACTTGGAGGTGAATCCATACCTAGACAACAGCAGAAATACAACCGAATTATATGCTATTAATACGAAAGTACACTCGTGTTTTTCTTTCAAACAACTGCATCACTCAAGAGATCATAAAAGAAATATCTCATTTTCAGGTGTTGATCCTCGTCGTGATTAGCTGAAATTTACAATGACTCTAAGTTTATTTGGAGTTTGGAGGTTGACCTTGCGATTATAAAACTCATAAACTAAGGTAAAAAGAAGTGATGAAGCCGCATTAAGTCGAGATGTAATATTTTTTTCCAGATCATTCAAAACAAAAAGACAGAGGGTGCGAAAGAATATGGCAAAATAAACAAATTACAAATAAAAGAAAGTAGTGAGAGAGAAAAAAAGTAATCGGAATGCAAAACAATAATAACAAATGAAAGATAATCGTAGCAGTAATAACAACAATGATCAAGAATTATGGCACCTGAATGTAGCGAGAACTTGCTAGGTTGATGCAGGGGGGGGGGGGTTAATAAGAGGGGAATAATGGACAGAT
>NW_027213076.1:5000-7500 GCF_042767895.1 Penaeus vannamei | reverse complement strand
CCCGCCCACAGAGGCGCCACAGAATTCTAGAATACTGGATCAGCTGACTGTCGTTGGGCTCTGCACTATCGCATCTTCGAAGTCCTTGTGGTCGGAGGCTGCCATGACCTTAGGCCGGAGGGCTGACCCTCCTTCTATGGGATTCGGTTAGCGGTGCGAGATGCGCAAGAAATTAGGATTCGTTATGGCTAATTATTCAAGATATTATGTAACAGACATAACTACCTCATGATTATGGGCGGTTAGAAAAATCCTAATCAACATGCAAAGAAGCTGAAGGTAAATATAAGGTAAGCATGGATGAGCACGAAAATGATGAGAAAAAAATTAAGTATATACATATATAGCGTGTATACATTCAAATGTAGAGATAAATAGACAGACAAATATATAGAGAAAGAAATAGAGGGGGGGGGGGGAGAAAGTGAGTGAATGAATGAATGAGAGAGAGAAGGGGAATAGAAAGAAAGAAAGAGAGAGGCAAAAAGAAAATACAGAGGCAGGCCGCGAGGAAAAGGCAAAATGCATCAGCGCAGAGAATATGTCAAGATACATACCATAAACTTCAGGACTTTATTGCACATTAAGGCCTAAGTACAGCATTTATACCAATTACCTTAAGTAGCCTATAAAGAATGAACAAAGATAAAAAAGTCTATTGTCCTGTATTAACAAAGTTCTCTTCTAGTTCGAAGGGAGAGAAGGGAGGAGGGAGGTAAAGAGAGAAAGAAGGAGAGGGAGTGAGAGAGAGCGAGAGAGAGAGAGAAAGGGGGGGGGTGGAGAGGAGAAGGTAAAAGTCAAAATTATTGGATTAAAAACATTCAAACGCTATGTCTTAATTTTTTAATCTCCTTTTGAAAATCTTCAAGTGAAGTCGAACAGCCTGGCTTTAAACTTGAAGTTTCAGACTTCAGATCTTGAAATAGCTTGCTCAATGGGGTTTTCCAACCAGATTCTTGTAAAATTATATACAAATGGAGATTGGAAACAAAAATCAAAATATAATTGTATCAACATGTAATATCAGCACCCCCCCACACACACACATCACATAATCATAAATAAATCTTCCATAACAACAACGAAATCAATACCACCCCTTCAAAACGAAACCGACAACGATAACAAAATCAAATAAAGGAAGAAAGAAAAAGAAAAAAAAAAAACAGGCCCCTTTGCATAAAACACTTCCAAATCTAAAATGGGCAATTTTCTTTCCCGGATCACGAGAAAATCCAACGTTATTCTGGGATCAGCATGTCATGGCCACTTTCCTTGCTGTCTCCAGGAGCGAGGAAACGTTCAGGAAAACGACATTTCAGAGACCTCAGATTCAGAAATCTATCCGGAAGAAAACGACTCGCATTGTATATTACAAAATGCAATAAAAAATATACACTGTACTGACTATTTTTACTTATCAGCAACAATAATGCTATAGCAACAATAATGGAATACTAATAACATTATGGATAATAACTATTACAATAATAATATTAATAATTATGATGATAACTATGGTGATAATGATTTATTTTCATTTTGATAATTATCATTATGATAACATTAATAATCATGATGATCAATATAGTAATGATAACAATGGTATCAAGAATAAGAATAATAAATAACAATAACAACAATAAAAATAGCAAATACAAGAAAAATATAACAGTAATAATGATAATGACAATAAGTCAAAAGTAATAATAACAATAATAAAAATGGCAATGGAAATAATAATACCAATAATTATTATTATTATCATAATAATAATAATAATATAAATGATAACAATGATATTATTTATATTAAATAACAGTAATACTACTGCTAATAATAATGAAAATAATAATAACGATGGAAATATCAATACTAATAACAGCAACAACAACAACAACAATAATGATGATAATCAAAACATGATGAGGATGATGACAATGATAATGATAATAATAATAATAATGATACTATTGATAATAATAATGATGATGATGATGATAATAATAATAATAATAATAATAATAATAATAATAATAATAATAACCATAATAATAATCATAATAATGATTATAATAACAATAACAACGACAATAACAATAATAATAATGATCATTATCATAAAAATCATCATCAAAAAAATAATAATGATAATGACATCAAAAATGATAATGCTAATAACAACCACAACACTAATAATAGAAATAACACCAATAATAATAATAATAACAATAATAACAACAATAAAAAAATATGATGATGATGATAGTCATAATGATAATAACAATCATAACCATCATCATCATCACCATTATTAATATCATTACCATCGACATATTTTTTTTCTTATAATACTATAACTCCCACGATTAGTATTTATATAATCAACAAACAAAATAATAAGAAATAAGTAGATTCAAATTGGGTCTGAAGAATAACAGACCCAATTTCCTATTCCATATCTCACACGACCTTCACTATTCAAGTTGCAACCGCCCGG
>NW_027213075.1:0-7500 GCF_042767895.1 Penaeus vannamei | reverse complement strand
GCCATCGACGTGCCCCTCGCCCGGCGCTCTCTAAAGCCAGCAGACCCCCGCCCCTACAGACTCCCCCGCCTCCCCAAAGAGTCTCAACTAAGAGCCCTCCTGCCGTGAGACCCAAAAACCAACACGCCAAAGAAAGAAGACCAAGGTGGAAGCTTCTACACAAGTAACACCTAAACGGATCTTTAGAAAAAGACAAAACAACAGGAGTAACAATCAAAGAGAACATCTCGACCCCAACCGCCACTGGGGAGGAAACAGCTCAGCAGCAGGTGCAGGGGCTACCGCACGCCAACCCGCTTTGCCCCCCTCCTCCAGCAGCACCACCAGTCATCATTAACAACTATGCCGAACGAGCAAAATCCACACAAGTGATTGATGAAGACGGTTACACCAAGGTCAAGTCAAGAAATCAGAGAAAAAGAGACAGAGAACCCACCAAACACCAAAGCCGTTAAAAGGGAGCAGATCGTCCTGACACAGTCTACCTTTACATCACCAGTTGTCACCCAGACACAAACGAAGAGGATATAGAAGAACATCTATCCGAAAAGTTTGAAAACATAAGTGTCAAGGCCCATAAGACAGTGATGACACATGATTACTACACCAGCTTTACGGTGTCAGTAAGAGGAAAGAACATCAAACCTGAACTATTTTTAGACTCTGATACTTTTCCTGACAATGTTAAAGTGTTCCTAAACAAAAACAAGTACAAGCGCGATCAGAATGCTTGAGGAGGCAACGCCGTCAGCGATACCAGTGACTAGATCGCAAAATGTCATAATTATTGAGCATATAAACGCTCAGTCTCTCCTCGGACACTTTGAAGAAATTAAAATGCTTGTTGAGAGAGAAACATAGAGATATTATGCATAAGTGAAACATGGCTCCACCAGGAAATGGTCAGTAATTTCATAAATATTCCAAATTTTAAAGTTTACAGATGTGATGCAAGGGCGAGGAGGAGGAGTGTGTATATATGTACGGGATACCCTGAAGTCAAACAGGATATCTACTACAGCAGTTAACAATACTGCCGTAGAAGATGTCTGGGTTACCGTACAAAGCAACATGCTTCCTTCCTTCATTATTGGCACTGTCTACAGGCACCCTCATGCTACCTCGGAATCTTTTGAATACATTGAAAAGGTTTTTAGAGAAATATCCTTAAAAAAGAAACCGCTTTTCATCTTAGGTGACTTAAATGACGACTTAACAAAATCTAATGCTAAATTAGCGAAGGTAATTAAGAAAAATAAATTAGAACAAATAATAGATAAACCTACTCGAATTACAGAAAACACCTCTTCTCTATTAGATTTAATAATAACTAACAGACCAGATCTCATTCTCCATTCCGATGTCACCCCGTGCCACGTTGCTGATCATGAACTTATCACGATGACGATAAATATAAAGAAAACAAAGAGACCACCAGTAATAAAAACTTTTCGCAATTTCAAACACTATGACCCTCAGTCTTTCCGCGAACTTATCCTGTCTAAAGAAATGAATCTATTAAATATTCCATCGACAGATAATGTAAACAAACAAGTAACTATTCTCACGGAAGTTATTAATACCAGCATCGATGCGCTGGCTCCCTACGTTACACGAATCGTCAGACGTCCCCCTGCTCCATGGATAAATGACGACATCAAGAGAGCCATTTGCGATAGAAATGAAGCCCACCAAGCTCTTAAATTTAACAGACATGAAGCTGCCTTTCAATTAGATTATAAAGTAAAAAAGAAAAATGTCAAAACGTTAATTCAATCTGCTAAAAGAAATTATTTCAGAAATAAATTTACCGAGTATAAGAACAACTCTGATAAAACATGGAAAACTGTTAAAACACTAGTGCCTCAAAACAAACTCACTAGTGATTGTGCAGGGCCTACTCAAAACACAGAACATTTTAATCACTTCTTTTCAAAAATTGGAAAACTAACTTATGAACAAACAACTGCTTCTACATTACAACGAAACACAGATAGGGCAATGTTTACAACTAATTTTTTCAGACCACAACCAGTGGACGTAGAAACAATAATCTTAGTAATAAAACACCTTCGCGAAACAAATGCTGTAGGAGCAGACGGTATTGCTTTGCGCTTTATCAGAGATAGTCTACCCGCAATTGCACATTATTTGACGGTCATTATTAACACCTCTCTGGTCACTGGTGTCTTTCCGTCGCTTTGGAAACATGGTATAGTAACACCAATTTTCAAGTCGGGGGATATAGACGATGTGAATAATTATCGCCCTATCACTATACTCCCTATATTATCTAAAGTTCTTGAAAAAATTGTTGCAAATCAATTAACGAGTTTCCTGGAGGCCAATAACTTATTATCTAAAACGCAACATGGTTTCAGAAATAAGTTATCTACTGAAACAGCTTTACTACAAATTACTGATGAGATCTATAATAACATAGACAATAATCAAGTAAATTTGCTCACATTATGCGACCTTTCTAAGGCTTTTGATAGTGTTAACCATGAAATTCTCCTCAACAAATTAGTAATTCATAAAATTGATACCTTTTGGTTTAAAAGTTATTTAGATGCAAGGACCCAGTCAGTAAGAATCAAAGATTGTATGTCATCAAAACAAGAAGTACCTTTTGGTGTTCCACAAGGATCCATTTTAGGTCCGATCCTATTCACAATTTTCATAAATGATTTATCAATAATAGCTCATAACTGCCTTTTGGTACAGTACGCCGATGATTCACAGTTTCTTCATAGTGACTCTGTTAACAACTTGAATACATTAATAAGAAACACTCAACATACCCTTACACAAGCAAAATTATATTTTGACACTAATGGCCTTAAACTAAATCCACATAAAACTCAATGTATATTTATAGGTAGCCGGCAGAATATAGCTAAAATTCCCAGTGACACGACCATAGAATTTGAAGGCTGCTCTATCAAGCCGAACACTTCAGTGAATAATCTGGGAGTACACTTAGACAAATACATGACATTTGAACAACACGTTGACAAGATACACAGGAAAGTAATGGGCACCCTAGTATATCTTAATCACATAAAAAATCAAATCACTACTGAAACTAGAATCATGGTTGTGCAAACTCTAGTTCTAAGCATTATTAACTACTGTTCAAATATTTGGGGTTCGACTAACAAAACCCAAATGCAAAAAGTACAAAAATTACAAAACTTTGCTGCAAGAGTTGCATTAGGTAATATCAGTAAACTTGATCACATTAGCCCACATATCCAAAAATTAAATTGGTTAAAAGTCCAACCTAAATGCAGTTATGATACTTGTGTATTCATCTACAAGCTCATTCATGGGAATTATCCGCAATGGTTAATGCCCTTGCAAACTGTAGGGACCACATCATGTGTCGTGACACGCCAAGTAAACTCTCTTTATGTTAAGAGATCGAGGACTGATACAGGGGCACGACAAATGGAAATACGTGGACCCAAGCTATGGAACATGTTACCAGATAATATAAGAGTCATTAATAGCTTTTGTAATTTCAAAACGAAATTAAAAGAACACCTATTAAATAATCAACTGTAGATATGAATGTATTTATGTAAAGAATAACCATTGTAATTAATGGAATAAAATGTTTTGACTTTTGACTTTGACTTTGACTCTCTCTCTGTATCTATCTCTTCTCTCTCTCTCTCTCTATCTATCTATCTCTTCTCTCTATCTCTCTCTCTTTCTCTCTCTCTCACTCACTCTCTCTTAAACTCTCTCTTTAAACGTACCTGTATCTCTTGTTGTCGATAGGGACGATATCAAGCAGCACAATGTACCGATCTTCGCTCTTCAGTCCCGTGAAAGACACTCTCACCGTCGGGAACATCCGTCTGCAGTAAGAAGAAAACAGGGAGAGGTTAACGCATTTGTGTCTGGACATAGAAAACGGGGGATGGATTTATGTGTTATAGAAAATGGGAGGATGGGTTTATGTATGATATAGAAAACGGGAGGATGGATTTAAGTATTATAGAAAACGGGTGGATGCATTTGTCTCGATTTAGAAAATGGGGATGGATTTATGTAGTGATATAGAAAACGGGGCGGATAGATTTATGTAATATAGAAAACGGGGGGATGGATTTATTTATAGAAAATTGGGGGATGGATTTATGTATGATATAGAAAACGGGGGGAGGTTGATCTATGTATTATAGAAAACGGGAGAATGGATTAAAGTATTATAGAAAATGGGAGGATGGATTTGTGTATTATAGAAAACGGGTGGATGCATTTATGTATTGATATAGAAAACGGGGGAATGGATTTATGTATTATTTAGAAAACTGGTGGATGCATATATGTATTGATATAGAAAACGGGGGAATGCATTTACAATTCGATAAAGAAAACGGGGGATGCATGTATGTATTATAGAAAATGAGGGGATGTATTTATGTATTATAGAAAGATGTGGATGCATTTATCTATGATGTAGAAAACGGGAGGATGGATTTAGGTATAATAGAAAACGGGGGATGCATTTGTGTATTGATATAGAAAACGGGGGATGGATTTGTGTATTGATATAGAAAACGGGGGGAGATGGATCTATGTATTATAGAAAACGGGGAGAGGGATTTATGTATTAAAGAAAACGGGGGATGCATTTATTTATTGATATAGAAAACGGGTGGATGTAGTTATGTATTATAGAAAACGGGAGATGGATTTATGTATTATAGAAAACGGTGGATGCATTTATGTATTATAGAAAACGGAGGGAGATGGATCTATGTATTATAGAAAACGGTGGATGCATTTATTTATTGATATAGAAAACGGGGTTATGGATTTATGCATTGATATAGAAAATGCGGAGGGATATATTTATGTATTATAGAAAACGGGGGGATACATTCATGTCTCGATATAGAAGTGATTGTCTCTTTGATTTGATAAGGTTATCAGAGAGATTAATGTAACAGTATATATCTTTCTTCGATAATGAAAATAGAAAAATATTAATGCATTCATCGTTACACACACACACACACAAACACAAAAAATATATATACATATATGAATGTGTAATATAAAGAATGTAGCGAGATTAATGCACTGATCTCTTGATATAAAAAATGTAAAGTCATCTCCTGATACAGAAATGAATGATAAAAGATAACAGATAGACGAACGCACAGCTGGTGATACAGAAAACGAAAGGAAATTGAGTACATATTTAAAAAAAACTCAAATCCATTTCTCAATTCTATTTTTGAAATTACTGAACACGTAAATTTAGAAACATCCACGTCATTTACTCCTTATATTTACATATATTTACACTAAACACCAAAAAACTTTTTTTATGGAATATATTCATGCATGGAAAACATTCACAAAAACACTGAGATACGAAAATTTCAACATTAGAGCCATCAAATATAAATTTAAGGAGAAAAAGCCTATAGATTGCTTTTCCACACACTTTTTTATGATCAGCTGATGTGATGAAATGACGTACAGGTGATCGTCTTTCCGCCAAATGAAGAATTTTTCGGTAAAAAAGACTAGTAAAAAAGCATAACAAACGTGACCAGTGGAATGCCAATATGGCGGACGTTGGCAACAATGCTCGCACTAGAATGAACTTTTCCGTTTTTTTTCTTTTTCTTTTTCTTTCTTTCTTTCTTTCTTTTTAATCCTGTGAAAATGAATGCATATATCCATAGTTGAAACAAATCTAGAGAGATTGTTGCGTGCGTCTCTTGATACAGAAAATCAGTGCATTCATATCTGAGATCAGCGCATTTATCTCTTGATATAGAAAACGGAGAGGAAATGGCGTACCCAGCTCACGAATCAGAAAACGGGAAGCTATAATAAACAAACCTTATTTTAGCTCTTGAATAAAGCATAAAACAAGAAAAACAAACAAACAAAAAAACAGGTAGTCTCTACTGTCATCAAGTTTAATATATACTCCGGAGTGTATTTCTCCAAAAAGATGTTAATAAGACTCTAAATGAAGCAAAGATGTACACCCCATGTATGCAAGCACATACGTGATCGGAATAAATTTGATGATGGTGTGATATTTACGAGACCTGCTGCTAATTAATGCAGAAATATTATCGAACGTGCGATAAGAATAATTACATTGGGTTCCTTCGTCACAAAAGAAAAAAAAACTTAGCGAGAAATGTGAAACAAAGACAGGGTTTCCCCTAACCTACAGCCATGCCATAAATACTACCTTTTGGAGCCACAACAGAGAATCGCGAAACTCATTCTCTATCTATTTATCTATCTATCTCTATGAATTTATTTCTCTCTTTCTATCTAAATCTATCTTTCTATCTTTGGAGTCACAACAGAGAATCGCGAAACTCATTCTCTATCTATTTATCTATCTATCTCTATAAATTCATCTCCCTGTTTCTATCTATGTATCTATCTTTCTATCTTTGGAGCTACAACAAATAATCTCGTATATGAACGTAAAATTCATTCAGTCTATCTATCTATCTATCTATATTAAAATATTTACCTATCTATCGACTTCTATCTCTCTATCTATCTTTCTTTGGAGTTGTATACGATAGTAAAATTCACTCGCTCTTTCTCTCTCTCTCTTCCTCTCACTCTCTCTCTATCTATTTATCTATCTATCTAAATATCAATTTATTTATTTATTTTTATTTATCTATCTATCTATCTATCTATTTATCTATCTATCTATACATATATATATTCTCGCCCAACCGCTCCCTCTTTTTCTTTCTTTCTCCATTTCTCTCTCTCTCCAATCGCATACACGTACATATCCTTTAAACACTTATATTGGTCCTCTCCCTTAGCATCTACAGAACGCCATTGGACCCTTTCTTCCTTTTGGGGGAAACGACTCTTCAGATTTCGGAAAACGTCTTAAGATGGAGAGTCTCGCACCTCCATTCGTCTCTTGTAGAGTTCTCGTACCTCAGGCAGCTCTCTCTCTCTCTCTCTCTCTCTCTCTATTTCTCGCTCTTTCTTTCTCTCTTTCTCTCTCTATTTCTCTTTCTCGCTCTTTCTTACTTTCTCTCTTTCTCTCTCTCTCTCCCTCTGTCCCTCTCTCTCTCTCTTCTCTCCCTCCCTCCCTCCCTCCTTCCCTCCATCTCTCTCTCTCTCTCTCTCTCTCTCTCTCTCATTCCCTCTCTCTCCCCCGAAGATTAATCCATATTCAATCGGCATTATCGATGATTATTCACCGTCTTCTTCATGATAGCCTGGAGAAGGACTCCGACCGCCGCTACTAATTAGGGGCCGAGTTACTTAGTGTGACGTATTGAGCATCGGAGCGAGGGAGCGAGAGTTGCAGGGCGCGGGTTCTCGTTGCGAAGGGACGGGCGGTTTTGCAAGACGGAGTGAGCACAAAGCTCACAAAGCGTTATGGGAGACGGGGTAAGTAGGATCCACCGTCTTCTTCACCCTTCGTCTTGGCAGGATGGGGATGTATGGTTTTATGAAGGTGGAGAG